>NW_007001690.1:0-779 GCF_000164805.1 Carlito syrichta
TGTGAATAAAGGTTCTATTACTTTTTTCATTGAACATCTTCTCTCCGCAGCCAAATAGTAAACTAAATGTCTTTATATTGTCTCCCCATCAGCCAAAGATTTTTCTGTCCACCTTCACTATAAACAGCAACGGTCAAAATTCCCCACACTTAGGAACAAGTCTCATTTTCTCATCCAAACCCCTCAACTAATAATAACAGTAAACGATTATTTAGCAATTAAATCCCTAGGACTATTTTATATTTTTTTAAATGGCAATCATTTGCAATTCACAGCATCCAGTGAGTGAGAACTATTGTTATAGTAAACGATGATGAGACCAAAGAACAGTGACAGCTAGTGATTTTTCCCAAGGGCACATAACTAGTAAATTTCAGAAAAGGAAGTTGAACCTAGGCTTTCTGAGTGAATGCCTGTGTGTGTCTATTGTATTGAGGGATGGTAGCTCTTAAAAAACGGAGAGTAGATAATTTACTGCTCAGTAACTTAAAATGTTTGCTTTATCTAGAACAAAGGTGTTTATTCTAAAAGTAAATAGTCAGCATGTATTGTGTGACAATCTTCTCTACATAGTGGGTGTGACAGTAAGACAAGCCTTATGTCTGTGGGAGATTGGCCTACTGTGATCTACAGAAATACTCTGAAGGAAAAAATGTTTTTTAGCAAATTATATAAATACATATATATATGTACACACACAGAGACACACACACACACACACACACACACACACACACACACACACACACACATATATATATGTGTGATACTAAAAATAA
>NW_007001691.1:0-783 GCF_000164805.1 Carlito syrichta
CCTACATTGTTACCAGAGGACCCACCTGTCTGTCTGCCTAGCCTTTCTCTAGCTATTTCCTGTCTCAACATGATTTACAATGTTTAATAACTTAATAATTTATGATGATTAACAACTCTTAATTATACTGTTTATATCTCCCTCCAATGCACAGAGTATATAACACCTATTAAGAAAATATCATATTTCCATATCCACTGAGCATATTAGGATCTTCAATGTTAGTTTTGCTGTTTCCAAGTTTTTCTATTTCAAGCTTGTTTTGGACTCACTCAATTTCTCCTTATCAAGAAATCATCTCCTGGACTTGGTGGCTCAGGCTGTCATCCCAGCACTTTGGGAGGCTGAGGTCAGTGGATTGCCTGAGCCAATAGACTTGAGACCAGCCTGGGCAACTAGGCGAGAGCTCTCTCTCTCTACAATAAATAAATAGATAGATAGATAGATAGATAGATAGATAGATAGATAGATAGATAGATAGATAGATAAATGAATAAATAGCTAGCCAGATGCGTAGCACGCGTCTGTAGTTCTGGCTACTTGGAAGGCTGGGGAGGAAGGACTGCCTGAGCCCAGCAGGCTGACGCTGGGGTGGCCGTGAACATGCCTGCCACTGCGGTCCGGCCTGGGCAATGGAGTGAGATTCCAACTCCAAACAACAACAAAAGAAATCATCATGGCGTCAGACATGAGATAGATTTGTGAAAGCTAAATTACACAAAATGGACAGGTATGTGTACTAGTCCCTCTCTGGCTCTGAAATTCTTCTCCTCATCCATGGTT
>NW_007001692.1:0-755 GCF_000164805.1 Carlito syrichta
TTTTTTAGTATGATGTAATCCTTTTGTCTGTTTTTGCTTTGTTACCTGTGCTTTTGGGTTTGTAGCTAAACAATAATTGTCCTGAGCAATGTTTATAACTTTCCCCCTTATGCTTTCCTTTTGTAGTTTTCTTGTTCTAATTTTTTTTTTTTTTTTTTTTTTTTTTTTGAGTTGGAGTCTCACTCTGTCGCTCAGACTGGAGTGTATAAATCTTTTATTTAAGTATTTAATTAACTTTGAGTTGATTTTTTTATATGGTATGAGATAAGGATCTAATTTTATTCTTCTTCATGTGGATGTCAAGTTGTTCTAACACAATTTTTTTTTTTGAGTTGGAGTCTCACTCTGTCACCCAGACTGGAGTGAGTGACCGCTCACGGCCACCGCAGCCTCGACCTGCTGGGCTCCGGCTATCCTTCCGCTTCAGCCTTCCAAGTAGCCGGAACTACAGGCATGCGCTACCACGTCCAGCTAACTTTTTGATTTATTGGAAAGATGAGGTCTCGCCATGTTTCCCAGGGGAGTCTCGAACCCGCGGGCTCAGGCAATCCACTCACCCCAGCCTCCCAAGGGGCGGGATTACAGGCTGAGCCACCGAGCCCAGCTATTTTTTTTTTAATTTGGGGTTATTTGTAAATATGTTGCTTAGTTTCCAAGTATTTAGGAATTTTTTAAATGTTTTCTTCCGCTGTGGATTTTAACTTTAATTCCTTCGTAATCAAAGAACATGTTTTAATTATTAAAACATTTTAAAA
>NW_007001693.1:0-756 GCF_000164805.1 Carlito syrichta
TATAACACAGGAGAATAGTGCCTTTCACTAACAACCATTAAAGTAAGGACACCTGGACACAAATCATTGACCACTTAGTTTATATCAGAAAGAACTTTTTCTCTAATCAGGCTGCCAGTACTTGCTAAGCCCTTTCTGAAATTTCTAGGGCATAAAAACACCATGAATGCAATAATTTTTTACCAGTTCAATAAGGATTATGATGATTAAAGTAGGCCTACTTTTGAATGACCTACTATTTCTGCTGATTATTGAGAGAACACCTTATATCCTCTTCATTTCAAAGTAACAAACAATAAAGAATATTTAAATGAAATTGTAAGTTCTGATCATTGCAACACTGATGGAAAAAAAAATTTTAGATTACAAACATCTTAGTTGTTCTGGGGTGAAAGTTACCATGTTAAATTTTGCAATAGTTACGAGTAAAGAATATTACCTTAGCAATTAAGGCTTGAAGTATTATCTTGGGACATAGATAGAAAAAGTCAAATAATAAGCCCTTAGCTGTTTGTTTCCTGTCTCTGTTCTTTTATTTTATTTTATTTTATTTTATTTATTTATTTTTGAGTTGGAGTCTCACTCTGTTGCCCAGACTTGAGGGCAGTGGTCGCTCCCAGCCACCACAGCCTCGACCTGCTGGGCTCCGGCGATCCTTCCTCCTCAGCCTTCCAAGTAGCCAGAACTACAGGCACGTGCTACCATGCCCAGCTGATTATTTATTTATTGTAGAGAAAAGGTCTTGCCAAGTTGCCC
>NW_007001694.1:0-793 GCF_000164805.1 Carlito syrichta
TTTCCGTTTGTACTTTATTTGTAGAGGTCCCGTGGGTTTTGCAGTTCCCAAATATTTAGTACGAATTATTAAAATGTAACCATTATCCATTGATTCCACGTCTCTAGTATACATCTGGGCATCTGTATTTTTGTACACAGGGCTTTGGAATACACATGAACAGGAAAATTCAGGGCATCTTGCTGAGAACGGCAAGGAAATACGGTTCTTGGAGATCTCAATCGCCTAAATCTACAAAGTCTATTGACAAGGTTTAATCAGCAATCTGGACTTCTATGTCGCCACATTTTTAGTGTGTGTTTTGAAAAGGGACCACGAATCTTGGGTTCCAATTCCTAAAGAACTTTCTGGGATTCTTTATCTTGATTTCCAAGCAACTGGAATTCTAGGACACTAGGAAACATCTTGGCGTCTTGCTCAGAATGAAGCAGGAATTTCAGTAATGGGGTTCCTCATATACAGAGCACTACACGACTTGTTGTTACGGAAGAATAAGGAATCTTGATTACACGAGGACTCCATCCCAAAAACCTATAGACCGTCTTGCTAAGAGATAACCACCATTCAGGATTTAGGAGAAGGAATCTGGATAATGGGAGTCCTCATATACAAGAAACTGCACTGTCTATTCCTAAAGGAGAAGATGGAATCTGGTTTACATGTGTCCTCCATCCCAATAAAATTTCAGGGTTTCTTGCTAAGGGCTAAACACGAATTTGGATTTTTGAAGCATGAACTAGAGAAATGAAATGCTCATGTACAGACAAATGCACTGACACTTCCTCAGAAAGGA
>NW_007001695.1:0-920 GCF_000164805.1 Carlito syrichta
CACTTTTCAAAGGGAATGTTTCTCTGATTTTTCTGAGTGTTTGTGTTTCTTGTAGATTCTAGATGTTATGCTTTTTTTATAGATATATACTTGGAGAATCCTTTTTCCCATTCTGTTGGCTGTATCTCTGCTCTTCTGATGTTTCCTTTTGCATTGCAGAAGTATATTAATCTGATAAGATTACACTTTTCTAACTAACTTTTTACGGCATGGGTATTTAGGGTTCAGAATAGGAATTCGTTTCCGGTTCCAGTTTCAATAATGCTGTCTCCTGTGCTTTCCAAGATTATTATAATGTGGTGATTAACGTTTAGGTCTTTGATCCATTTAGAGTTAATGTGTATGGTGATAGTTAGGAGTCCTGTTTCACCCTTGTTCAAGTGTTCAGCCTTTTCCCACCACCATTTACTGAAAATATTTTCCATTACCCAGTGGATCTTGGAATTTTTTTACAAGATGTGTTGTTTGAGAATTTGAGGATTTCATTCTCTGTCCTGATCCAAAGGCCTATGGACCTATTCTTGTACCAATACCAGGCTGTGTTGATTACTGTAAATATATAGTAAAGTTTGAAGCCCGGAACAGTGATAGCTCTTGCTTTGTTTCTTTTGATGAGATTCTTTTGGCTATACTTGATTGCTTATAGTTTCATGTGAATTCGTTTTTTTTGAATTGTAGTCTCATTGTGCTGCCTAGTCTGGAGTGCAGTAGCTGCTCACGGCCACCGCAGCCTCGACCTGTTGGGCTACAGAGATCCTTCCGCCTCAGTCTTCCCTATAACCTGATTCACAGGCATGCACTACCACACCAGACTAATTTTTTCATTTATTCTAGAAATGAAGTCTTGCTACCCAGGTGGTTCTCGAACCCGCATGCTATGGCAGTCCACTGACCTCAGCCTAACAAAGGAGCGGGATTAC
>NW_007001697.1:0-718 GCF_000164805.1 Carlito syrichta
CCACCCATGCGGACCTCTGGCTGGGGAGCCATGGATGTCCATCGTGATGCACATGGGAGCCATATATTTTTATCACTGAGGTCTCTGTCTGCCTTGCTGGGGCGCGGCAGCATGATCATGACTCCCAGGACCTTGAACAGGTGGACACAGACAGTCCTCCCACCTCGGCTTCCAAATCACTGGGCCTCTGGGGTCATCATGACTGATTCGATTTTGGGAACCTCTTGCTGAGACCAGGTTTGTCGACATCGCCCAGGCTAGTCTCTAACTCCTGGTCCCAGGCAGCCTCCCAACTCAGGCTCTCAGGGTGTGGGTCTGATGGTCGTGAGCCAGGGTGCCTGGCCTGGACTCTCAAGTTTTGTCCATGAGGGTGATGAAAATAATGACCAGGGATGGAGGCCACTGCATCCCATGTAGCAAGGACCGCAGAAGCCACTAGGCACGAATCCAGTGTTTGTGTTCTTGGGAGTGACGAGGTCTCGCTTCGTGGCTCAGGCTGGTCTCGATCTTCCAGGATCCAGTGGTCCCTCACCTCGGCCTCCCAAAGCCACAGTCCAATTACTGCTGATCAACCATCTTTCAGTAACTCTAGGCCCAATGTTGGGGCTGCCTTCCCAAATGATCTATGTCTGTTCACAATGATCCCAACTCCATACACAAATGGATGCTCTTCCTTTTTTTCATTTTTTCTTTGAGTTGGAGTCCTACTCCATCTCTC
>NW_007001698.1:0-970 GCF_000164805.1 Carlito syrichta
CAGTCTGCCAGCCTTTATTCTCCCTTTTAATTGGATTCTGGTTTTTATCCAATTTGGTCAGTCTTTTTTATTGAATAGCTTAATCCATTTACATTTAAGGTTACTATAACTAAGGAGTTATTTCTTACTGTTTGCTAATTGTTTTCTCTATGCATTATACTTATTTTTTTGTCATTTTCTGAATTATTGTCTTCTTTTGTGTTCAATTGATTTTTTTGTACTAAAATATTTAAAATTCTCATTTTCTCTTTATGTATTCTACAGCAATCTTTGTGGTTATCATGGGGATGGCATTTGATATCCTACAGTTCAACTACTCTAAGTTGAATTTATACCAGCTTACCTTTAATGAACTTACAAATCTCTGCTCACTAACAGTTTTGTCCCTACCTTTTTTGCTTGGTGATGTCACAAAATGATACCTTTATAAACTGTGTGCCCCAAAACATAAACTAATACGACAGACCTAATTTTATTGTGCTTCACTTTATTACACTTCATAGATTCTTCTTCTTCTTTTTTTTTTTTACACATTAAAGTTTGAAGCAACCCTGCTCCGAGCATCTATAACAGCTCATGGTCACTTTGTATCATGTCTCTGTGTCACTTTTAGCTAATGTTCACAATATTTCAAACTTTTCAATTTCAATGATATCTATTTTAATGATCTATGATCAATGATTTTTGATGTTACTATTGTAATTCTTTTGGAGCACCACAAACTTATTTGACACAAATAAGATGGCAAACTTAATCAATGTTCTATGTGCTTTTTACTGTTTTATCAACCAGCAGCTACCCAATATTTCTGTCACTTCTCAGGCCTCCCTATTCCCTGGAACACAACAAAAGTTAGAAATAATAAAGTTTAGTACGAAGGCATGTCAAAAGTCAAGATAGAAGTAAAATAAAAGTCTTGTGCCAGTTAACCAAGTTGATTATGCAACAGAAAAGTTATTGAAGGAAATTA
>NW_007001699.1:0-826 GCF_000164805.1 Carlito syrichta
CTAGCTTGTTTGCTAGCTAGTTATGTCAGCTAGAAAGCCAGCTAGCTAGTCAGCTAGCTCGTTAAGTCAGCTAGTAAATCAACTAGTTACTTAGCTAAGTAGTCAGCTAGCAACTTGGCTAGCTGGTGAGTTAACTAGTGGGCACCCTCATTGTCCATCAGGTCAGCTAAATAGTAGGCTTGCTCACCTGCCAACCGGCCAGCAAAATAGTGGTTTTGCATGCCAACCAACAGGTCAAGAAACTTGTCAGCTTGCTCGCAGGACAACAGGTCTGTTAACTAGTTGGCTCACTCACCAATCGACTAGTTAAATCAGCTTACTGGTCTGCTCACTCGCCAGCAGACTAATTAAGGCAGCACATGCATCAGTTTACTCACCAGCAGACTAGATAATTCAGCTGACCAATCGACTCTACCACTGGCCAACTAGTTAAGTCAGGTCACCTGTCTGCTCACTTGCTGGTCGACTAGATAAGTCAGCTAAATTTCGACCTACTATCCGGCCAACTTGTTAAGTCAGCTAACCTATTGGCCGATTAGTGGGCCAACTTGTCAGCTGACAAGTTAGGTCAGCTAAATAGATGACCGACTAGTTAGGTCAGCTAACTAGTCAGCCAACTAGTCGGCCAACGAATTAGGCGAGAAAATTATCCAGCAAAATACTTATCTGAAATAACTATGGGGGGCCAACTAGTCAGCCAACTATTTAACCAAGCTAAATAGTTGGCCGATTAGTCAGCCAACTTTGTTAAGACAACTAACAACTTGGCCCGAGCAGTCAGCCCAATGTGTTAAACCAGCTAGCTAGTTGGTCAACTCATCAGCCC
>NW_007001700.1:0-879 GCF_000164805.1 Carlito syrichta
GATTCCGTTCTCAGCAAGATGCCCTGGTTTTCACTGTCCATGTGGATTCCAAAACTCTGTTTACAAAAATGCAGATCCCCAGATATTTCCTAGTTACGTGGAATCCATGAATCCGGGTTACATTTTAATAATTCATACTAAATATTTGGCAACTGCAAAACCCTCGGCCCCTCTCCAAATAAAGTACAAACGGAAATTTAAGGATCACCAAGTTCATCTTAGGACCAAAGTTACATCCATATACGGCAATATGATACTTTTTTTCTGGGAATCTGGCCTTAATAATCCCAAGGAACTTAAGGGATTTTTACTACCAGATACCCGATTACAGCTCTCAAGAGGACCAGAATGTTGCTGGAGTCCTGAAATGACTGATTCAAATAACCCACAAGCCAAATATCTCTGAAACATGAGACGAACTTGAAGCCTCGATTCTTGTTTATACCGCAGCAAGACGCCCTGAGAATTTTACGCATTGTGGACTAGTGTATCACAGATTTCTTATTCTTCTTCACCGAGGGGCTTTGTAATGTCCAGTATGTGAGGACTCACTTTCCCCAGAATCATGTCTGGAAACCATGATCCTTGTTCCACAAGTAGCAAGATGTCATGTAGATATTGGGATGGAGGAACCATGTAAAACAGGTTTCTTTTTACTCCTTAGTTAGTGATCATGTATATTCTGTATATGAGGACTGCTAGTAACTATGTTCCAGCTTCTAAACCCTGATTCTTGATTAGGCTACAGCAGATGTCCTGTTGATTCTTAGGACTGTGGACTGTTATAACCCCGATTGTTTTTCTTCCTTGACAAGGGGCTGTGTATTTTCCTGTATTATAGGACTCTCATTAGTTACATCTTGCTTCGAAATTCTGATT
>NW_007001702.1:0-625 GCF_000164805.1 Carlito syrichta
TGCTTGCTATTTTTATTATAACTTAGTAGTCTTGTATTATTTTGAGCATGCTACCCGCAACCTGTTTACTAAGCAACCAGAAGGTCATGTCTAATTTTTCTTCTGAAGACCAAATTGTTTTGTAACTTTATAAAATAAAAAAGACAAATTATTTTTCTCTATACTCAAACTCAACACAGAACAATTCTGTGACCAAATGTGTGTGTATAAAAATAAGTAATTTGAAATCAAAGCAGTTGGAAATTTAGGTTATTTTGAGTCTTAAAGAAATGTGATTATGGGAACTGAGGCTTGTAACAGGCAACTAGAACCTAGGCAACTGTAACCCTTGTTTCTCTAATTATAGAGTAGCCTTTTTCCTAATCTACATTGTTTTTTAAAATGTTGTATAAGACTAAAGGGCACCAGAAAAGGTGTATTTCCTCTTAACTTTTGATCTTCACTATAGATTGTTTAAGATGGAATGTTAAATATACTCTTTTAAGTTGTGGGAACAGGGGAGGAAAAACAATAACCCACAGTTAAACTGCTGTAACTCATAAATCTACCTTGTATGGAAAAGGTAATCATGCTAATTTTTTTTTTTTTTTTTTTTTGCCTATAAAATAAGACCTTTACGGTTTCA
>NW_007001703.1:0-2677 GCF_000164805.1 Carlito syrichta
CGCTGACTTAAAAGGTTGGCTAACTAGCTAGCTACCAGCTGATTTAAAGAGTTAGCTAACTAGGTAGCTACCTAGCTAACAAGCTGACTTAAATAGTTAGCTGTGTAGTTAGCTGTCTGACTTAACCAGTTAGCTAACTAGTTAGCTTTCCCGTCATCTAACGTGCAAGTTAGCTGACTAAATCATCCAACTTAACTCTTTAGCTTCTGAGCTTCCTAGGTGGCTCAAGCTCCTGACTTAACCCTTTAGCTAACTAGCTAGCTAGCTGACTTATTCAGCTGACTTAACTCGTTAACTAATTAGCTAGCTAGCCTACTCAAACAGCTGACTCAACCAGTTTTCAAACTAGCTAGCTAGATGACTCAACCAGCTGACCTAACCAATTAGTTAACTAGCTAACTACCTAACTCAACCTGCTGACTTAAAGCATTAGCTAACTTGCTAGCTAGCTAGCTGTCTTAAACAGCTGACTTAATTAGAAAGCTGACTTAACCAGCTGAATTAGGTAGGTGACTTAACTACTTAGGTAGTTGACTTAACTGACCAACTTAACTTGTTAGCTAGTTGACTTTAATACCTGAATTATATAGTTAACTAACTATTTAACTATTTGAATAACTAGCTGACTTAACTAATTAGCTAACTAGTTAGGTAGAAGACTTAAGTAGCTGACAAATATTTAGCTAATTAGTGAGCTAGCTTACGTAGCTAGATGACTTAGCTAGCTAACAGGTTAGCTAGCTGACTTAGCTAACTGACTTAACTAGTTGGCTACTGAGATAGCTAGCTTACTTAATGAGTTGTTTAACAAGTTAACAATCTGTTTTAACTAGTTGGTAAACGAGTTATCTAGCTGACTTAACTAGTTGTTTAACGAGTTAGCTGGTTGACTTAACTTGTCTGACGAGTCAGTAGAATAGTTAGCAGTTTTACCACGTTGGCTGACTAAACGACCAACTTATTAGCTGACTTAACAATTTGGCTGACTAGTCAGCAGACTAGTTAGCTGGGTTAGATAGTTGACTGACAAGTTGGCCCACTAATCAGCTTTGTTAACTAGTGGATGGCTGGAGTTTTGACCTAACTATTCGTCCAATTATATGCCAATTAGTTAGATGGTCTAACTGTCAGCGACTAGTTAGCTGAAGATAACTTTTTGACTGACTAGTTGGCCGACTATTCCAGCAATTGGTTAGCTGACTTAACTAGTTGGAAGGCTAGATGGATGACCGGTTAGCTGACTTAACTAGTCTACCAGTGAGGGAGCCGACAGGTGAGCTGATTTAACTAATTGTCTGTTGAGTGATCCGACAGGTCAGCTGACTTAACTAGTCAGCCAGCAAGTGAGCCAACTGGTCAGCTGACTTAACTGTTTGACTGACGAGTGAACTGACTGGTCAGCTGACTTTAGCTGACTGGTGAGTGAGTCAAGTAGTCAGAAAACTTAACTTCTCAGTCGGTCACTGAACGGACAAGTGAGCCGATGTAAGTAGTCAACCGACGAGTGAGATGACCAGCGAGCTGCCTTAACTAGTCAGCTGGTGTGTGAGCTGACTGGTGAGTTGAATCAATCAGTTGACAGGAGAGCAAGCCGACTAGCTGGCTACCCTGTTGGCCTGTGAGTGAGCTGACAAGTTAGTTGACCTTTTGACTGGTGAGCGAGGTGAATAGTTTGCTGACCAGTTGTCAGGCAACGGATCCGACTATTTAGCTGACCTGATGGAAAGCAAGCGATCCTGTGAGTTAGATGACCAGCTAGCTGGGTTTCTAGCTGACTAGTTAGGTAAGTAACTAGCTGATTTACTAGCTGACTTAACTAGCTAGCTGACTAGCTAGCTGGATATGTAGCTGACATAACTGGATACCAAACAAGCTATCTAGCTGTCTACCTAGTTGACTAAACTAGCTAGCTAACTGGCTAGTTAATGGGATAGCTAAATTAACTATCTAGTTGACCAGATAGCTAGCTGATTAGCAAGCTGAATAGCTAGCTGACTTAACTAGCTAGCTGAATAGTTAGCTGACTTGCTAGCTGACTTAACAAGCTATCTGGATATCTAGCTGACTTAAGAAGCTGACTAGCAATTTGACTTGGTAGCTGGTTAGCCAGTTGACATAACTAGCTATTCAAATATTTGGGTACACTGCTAGCCATCTGGCTTAACTAGTTAGCTACCTGGCTGGCTAGCTGGCTAGGGGGCCAGATAGCCAACTAGAGGTCTGAACAGCTGGCTAGCCAGCCATGTCAATTAGGCAGCCTGCTGGCTAGCAGTCGGACAGCTGACTGACTTAACTAGCCAGCCATCCAGCTTGTCAGCAGGCTAGCCAGCTGGATTAACTAGTTGGGAAACTTCCCGACAAGCCTGATAACCAGCCAGCTAAGCTTGCCAGCCACCTAGTTAGCCAGCAACATACTAGCTGACTTAACTAGCAGACTTAACTAGATAGCCATCCGGCTAGCAAGCTAATGTAACTAGCTTGCTACCTAGCTAGCCAGCTGGAAAGCCAGTTGAATTTAGTTGACTTAACATGCTAGCAAACTGGCTAACAATTTGACGCAACTAGCAGACTTTACTAGTTATCCAGCTGGCTAGCCAGGTGACTTAACTGCCCTCTACATAGATAACCAGCTGGCTAACCAGCTGACTTAACAAGCTGACTTAATTACCTAGTAAGC
>NW_007001704.1:0-767 GCF_000164805.1 Carlito syrichta
ATACACACACACACATAATTTTTTTTGTTAGAGTCTTGCTTTTTCAGGGCAGAGGCATGCTTATGGCCACCGTGACCTCAACCTGCTGGGCTTAGGTGATCCTTCCACCTCAGCCTTCCAAGTAACTGGAACTACAGACACATGCCACCATGCCCAGCTAGTTTTTGTGATTTATTATAGAGACAATGTCTCATCAAGTTGTCCAGGCTGGTTTTGAACCCCTGGGCTCAGGCAATCCTCGCCTTGGCCTCACAAAGTGCTGGGATTACAGGCTGAGCCACCATTCCCAGCCAATATTTTGTCTTTATATTCTTAATTTATAAGATTTTTAATTAATTTATTTTTCTTTTTTGAACTTTACAAAAAAAACAACAAAACAAAAACAAAACTAGAAAACAAACTAACATACATTAGCCCAGGCCTACACAGGATCAAGATTACTAACATCACTGTCTTCCACCTCCACATCTTGTCATATTGGGAGGTCTTCAGGGGCAATAATATTCATGAAGCTGCCAGCTTCTGTGATAGCAATGCCTTTATCTGCAATATTTACAGAAAGACTTATCTGAGGCTGTTTTACTGTTAACTTTTGAAAAATTTAAGTAGAAAGAGTATACTCTAAAGTAACAATAAAAAGTATAATATAGTGAAAACATAAACCAATCACTTATCATTATTAACTTATATACTGTACATAGTTGTATATGCAATGCTTTTATAGAACTGACAGTGCAGTAGATTTGTTCACATCGGTACTACCACAA
>NW_007001705.1:0-8217 GCF_000164805.1 Carlito syrichta
CTAACTAGTTGACCTAGCAATAGGCCGACTAGTTAGTTCAGCACACCAACCATCCAAATAGTTAATAGAGCTGACTAGTCGGCCAACTCTTCAGCCAACAATTTAAGTCACTATTTAGCTAACTATTTAAGTCAGGTACTTATGTCTGTTAACTAACTAGTTATCTTATTAGTTAAGTAAGCTAGTTATTCAGCTAGTTAAAGAGTTAGTTAACTATTTAATTCAGGTAGTTAAGTCAACAAGTTAACTAGTTACATTGGCTAGTTAAGCCAGCTAAGTAGTTAAGTCACCTACCTAATTCAGCTAGTTAAGTCAGCTTTCTAATCAAGTCAGCTGGTTAAGACAACTAGCTAGCTAGTTAGCTAACGGATTAATTCAGCAGGTTGAATCAGGTAGTTAGCTAATTAATTAACTGGTTAAGTCATCTAGTTGAGTCAGCTACCTAGCTAGTTAGCAAACAGGTTGAATCAACTGGTTGAGTAGGTAAACTAGCTAGTTAACTAATGAGTTAAGTCAGCTGGAAGAGTCAGCTAGCTAGCTAGTTAGCTACGATTTAAATCAGCTGCTTGAACCACCTAGGAAGCTCGTTAGCTAACGAGTTGCATCGGATCACTAAGTCAGCTAGATAACACATTAGATAACATGTAAGCTAACTAGTTAGCTAGCATGTTAAGTAAGCTAGCTAGCTAGGCAGCTAACTATTTAAGTGTGCTTGTTAGCTAGGTAGCTAGCTAGTTAGCTAAATGTTTAAATCAGCTGGCTAGTGAGGTAGCAATCTAGTTAGCTAACTATTAAAGTCAGCTGTCTAGCTAGTGGCTAGCTAGTTAATTCAGTTAATTAAGTCAGCTGGCTAGCCAGCTGGCTAGCTACATAGCGAGGTAGTTAAGTCAGTTGGCTAGCCAGCTGGCTAGCTGGTTAATTCAACTCATTAAGAAAGCTGGCTAGCCAACTGGCACTATAGGTAGCTAGCTAATTAAGTCAGCTAGATAACTATCTGGCTATCTAGTGATGTCTTCGAGTTAAGTCAGCTGGCTAGCCAACTGGCTAACTGATTAAGCCAGCTAGTTCAGTCAGCTGTCTCCAGCTGGTTAGGTAGGTAGCTAGCTAGATACGTCAGCTTGCAAGCCAGCAGACTAGCTGTTCTAGTCAGCTAGTTAAATCAGCTGGCTAACCTGCTGGCTAGTAGGAAGCTAGCTAGTTAAGTGACCTGGCAAGCCAGCTTGCTAGCTTAAGTCAGCTAGTTAAGTCAACTGGCTAGCCAGTTTGCTAGATAGGTAGCCAGTTAAAGTCAGCAAGTTAAGTCAGCTGGAAACCAGCTGGCTACCTAGTTAAGTCAGCTCATTAAGTCAGTTGGCTATACAGTTGGTTAGTTAGTTAAAAAGCTAGTTAAGGCAGAAGTCTATCCATCAGACTAGCCAGTTATTTCAGCTAGTTAAGTCAGCTGGCTAGCTAGGAAGCTAGCTATATAAGTCAGCTAGTTATGTCAACTGGCTAGCTAGTTAAGTTAGCCAGTTAAGTCAGCTGGCTAGTTAGATAGCCAGCTAGTTAGCTAGCAAGTTAAGACAGCTAGTTAAGTCAGCTGGCTAGCTAGGTAGCTAGCTTGTTAAGTCAGCTAGTTAAGTCATCTTGCTAGATAGTGAAGTCAGCGAGCATAGTCAGCTGGCTAACCAGCTGCCTCTCTGTGTAGCTAGTTAGTTAAGTCAGCTGGATAGCCAGTTAAACAGCTAGTTAAGTATCCTAGTCAAGTTAGCTCAGTAGCCAGCTTGTTAGGTAGGTAGCTAGGTAGTTAAGTAAGCTGGCAAGCCATCGGGCTATGTAGGTAGTTAGCTAGTTAAATCAGTTGTCTATCCAACTGGCTAGTTACATAGCTAGGCAGTTAGGTCACCCTGCTAGCCAGCTGGCTAGCTACTTAAGTCACCTAGTTAAGTCAGCTGTCTAGACATCTGGCTAGTTAGGTAGTTAGATAGTTAAGTCAGCTCTCTAGCTCACTGGCTAGCTAGTAAAGCCACTTAGTTAAGTCAGCTGGATATCCAGTTGGCTAGCTAGGTAGCTTGTTACTTAAGTCAGCTGACTAGTCAGTTAGCTAGCTAGTTAAGTCACCTAGATAAGTCATCTTGCTAACCAGCTGGCTAGCTATATAGCAAGCTAGTTAATTCAGCTGTCTGGCAGGAGGCCAGCTATTTAAGTAAACTAGTTAAGTCAGCTGGCTAGCCAGCTGGCTAGCTAGGTAGTGAGCTTGTTAAGTCAGTTGACTAGCCAGCTGGCTAGCTAATTAAATCAACTACTTAAGTCTGCTGACTAGCCTGCTAGCTAGCTAGGTACAGAGTTAAGTTAGCTGGTTGTCCAGTTGGCAAACTAGTTAAGTCAACTAGTTGTGCCAGCTGGCTAGCTGGTTAAGTCAACTAGTTAAGTCAGCTGGCTAGCCAGCTGGATAGCTAGGTACCAAGCTAGTTAATTCATCTGGCTAGCCATCTGGATAGTTATTTAAGTAAGCTAGTTAATTCATCTAACTTCCCAGCTGACCAGGTAGTTGACTAGCTAGTTCAGTCACCTGGCTAGCCAGCTGGCTAGTTAGCTAATTAGTCAGGGTGCTAGTCAGCTAGCTAGTTAAGTAAGCTAGCTAGACAGCAAACTCTTCAGCTAGATAGTTAAGTCAGTTAGCCAGTAGCCAGATAACTAGCTAGTTAAGTCAGAAAGCTAGAGGGATAGTTAGCTTGTTTGCTAGCTAGTCATGTCAACTAGATAGCCAGCTATCTTGTCAGCTAGCTAGTCATAAGCTAGCACATCAGCTAGTTACTTAGCTATCCAGTCGGCTAGCAAGTCTGCTATCTGTTCAACTAACTAGTGGGTTCCCTTGCTTTCCATCAGGTCAGCTAACTATTAAGCTCCCTCGCATGACAACCATTCAGCAAACTAGTCGACTCGCTCACCAGCCAACAGGTTAACAAACTTGTCAGCTCACTCACAGGACAAGTCAGTTAACTAATCGGCTTTCTCGCCAGTTAACTAGTTAAGTCAGATCACAGGTCGGCTCACTCACCAGTCAACTTGTTAAGGAAGCTAACCTGTCGGCTCACTGCTGGTTAAGTTGGCTAACCGGTTGGCTCAATAGCCAGTCAAATATTTAAGTCTTCTGAGCTGTTGGCTCACATGCAAGCCTACTAAATTGAGCTGACCGGTGAGTTCACAGGCCTGTGACTAGTTAAGTCAACTGACCAGTTGGCTCACTTGCTGGCCAACTAGTTAAGTCAGCTGACAACTCGGCTCAATCACCTGCCTACTAGTTAAGTCTGCTGACAAGTTGGTTCATTCACTGACCAACTAGTTAATTCAACTCACTTGGCTCACTGGCAGGCCGACTTGTTAAGTCAGCTAACTGGTCAGCCTACTAGCTGGCCAACTAGTTGAGTCAGCTAACCAACCAGCTGACTAATCGGCCACCTTGTCAGTTGATAAGTTAGCTCAACTAACTTGTCAGCCAACTAGTTAGGACAGTTAAATAATTTGCCAACTAGTTGGCCGATTAATTAGTGCAGCAAACCAGCATGCCCACTAGTTAAACGAGCTAACTAGTGGGCCAACTCATCAGTCAACTAGTAGACCCAGCTAACTAGTTGGCCGCCTAAACGGCCAACCTGTTAAGCCAGGTAACAATTCGGCTGAGTAGTCAGCCAATGTGTTAAACCAGCTAACTTTTTCAGAGACTTTTCAGCCAACAAGTTATGCCACCTAGTTAACTCGTTAACCAACTCATTACGTCAGCTAATTTACTCATTTTCCAACTAGTTAAAACAGTTAACTAAGTCATTAACTAACTCGTTAAATCAGCCTGCTATCTCATTAGCCAACTATTTAAGTCAGTTAAGTCTGCTAGCTAAACAACTAGCAAGCTAACTCAGTTAGCTAAGTCAACTAGCTTACTAATTAGCTAGCTTTTTAGGTCAACTACTTAAGTTTGCTACCTAAATAGTTAGCTAATTTAAGTCAGCTAGATATTCAGCTAGTTAAATAGTTAGCTACATATTTAATTCAGGTAGTTAAGTCAGCTAGCTAACTAGTTAAGTCAGTCAGTTGTCAGCTAGCTAAGTAGTTAAGTCAGCTAGCTAAGTCAGCTGGTTAAGTCAGCTTTCTAGTTCAGTCAGCTGTTTAATACAGATAGCTAGCTAGATAGGAAATGAGTTAAGTCAGCAGATTGAGTCAGCTAGCTAGCTAGTTAGCAAACGGGTTGAGTCAGAGGGTTGAGTAGGCTAGCTAGCTAGTTAGCTAACAAGTTAAGTCAGTTGGATGAGTCAAATAGCTAGCTTGTTTGCTAACGAGTTAAGTAAGCTGGTTGAGTCAGTTAACTACCTTGTGAGCTAAGGAGTTAAGTCAGATAATTAAGAAAGCTAGCAAGAACGTTAGATAAGTATT
The DNA here is from genome assembly GCF_000164805.1 of Carlito syrichta. NCBI lineage: Eukaryota > Metazoa > Chordata > Mammalia > Primates > Tarsiidae > Carlito > Carlito syrichta. The sequence goes on from NW_007001705.1 coordinate 4,411, forward strand.
AAGCTAACTAGTTATCTATCTGTTTGTCAGCTGGCTAGCCAGTTGGCTAGCTAGTTATGTCACCTAGTTAAGTCAGCTTGCTGGCCAGCAGGTTAGCTAGGTAGTTAAGTCAGCTGGCAAGCCAGCAGGCTATGTAAGTAGGTAGCTAGTTAAGTCAGATGGCTAACCATCCGTCATCTAGTTATGTCAGCTAGTTAACTCAGCTGGCTATCCAGCTGTCTAGCTAGGTAGCTAGTTAACTCTGCTGGATAGCCAACTGGCTACTTCCTTAAGTCAGCTAGTTAAGTCAACTGGCTAGGCTGCTGTCTAGCTAAGTAGATAGACAATTAAGTCAGCTGGCTAGCCAGCTGGCTAGCTAGTTAAGTCAGCTGGCTAGCCAGCTTGTTAGCTCAGTAGCTAGCTAGTTATGTCAGCTGTATGGCCAGCTGGCTGCATAGTTAAGTCGCCTAGTTAAGTCAGCTGACTAGCTCACTGGGTAGCTAGGTAGCTTGTTATTTATTCAGCTGGCTAGAATGCTGGCTAGATAGATATGTCACCCAGTTAAATCAGCTCGATAGCCAGGTGGCTAGCTGTTTAGCAAGGTAGTTAATTCACCTGGCTAGAAAGCAGGCCAGCTAGTTAAGACAGCTGGTTAAGCCAGCTGGCTAGCTAGGTAGTGACCTAGTTAAGTCAGTTCGCTATCCAGCTGTCTAGTTAATTAAGTTAACTAGTTAAGTCAGATGGCTCTCCAGGTGGCTAGAGAGGTAGAGAGCTAGTTAAGTCAACTGGTTAACCAGCTGGACAACTAGTTAATTCCGCTAGTTTAGTCACCTGGCTGGCCAGCTCCCTAGCTCATTAATCAACTTGTTATGTCAGCTGGCTAACCACCTGGGTAGCTAGTTAAGTCACCACGTTAAGATGGCTAGCCAGTTCTCCTGATAGTTAAAAAGTTAGCTAAGTCTGATGGCTAGACAGCTAGACAGTTGGCTAGCTAGTTATATCAGCTAGTTATTTCAGCTGGCTAGTTAGGTAGCTAGCTAATTAAGTCAGCTAGTTATGTCAGCTAGCTAAATAGTTAAGTCAGGTACATAAGTCAGTTCGCTAGTTAGGTCACCTAGTTATGTCAGCTCACTAGCTAGCTGGATAGCTAGGTAGCTAGATAGTTAAATCAGCTGGCAAGAATGCATGATACATATGTAGCTAGCTAGTTGTCAGTTGGCTTATGCTGGTCAGGTAAGTGGCCAGCTAGTTAAATCAGCTGGCTAGTCAGCTGACCAGCAGGGTGGCTGGCTAGTTAAGCCAGCTGGCTATCTGACTGTCTAGCCAACTGGCTGACTATTTAAGCTGGCTGGCTAGCTAGGTTGCCAGCCTGCTAGCAAACTAGCCGGCTGCCTAGCCAGCTGGCCATCCAGGTAGCTAGTTAGTTTAGCCATCTGGCTAGTCATCTAGTCAACCAGGGAGCTAGCTAATTAAGTCATCTGGCTTGCCTGCTAGCCAACCAAATACCTCATCAGCTAGTTAATTCAGCTAGCTAGCCAGCTAGCTAGTTAGGTCAGCTAGCTAGTCAGCTAGCTAGTCAGCTAGCCAGTTAAGTCAGCTAGCCAGCTAACTAGCCAGTTAACTAGCTAGTTAAGTCAGCTAGTTAAATAGTTAACTAACTTAAATTCAGGTAGTTAAGTCAGCTAACTAACTAGTTAAGTCATCCAGTAAAGTCAACTATCTAAATAGTTAAGTCAGCTACCTAAGTCAGATAGTTAAGTTAGCTTTTCAAATTTGTCAGCTGGTTAAGATAGCTACCTAGCTAGTAAGCTAACGGGTTATGTCAGCAGGTTGAGTCAGGTTGTTAGCTAGTTAACTAATGGGTTAAATGAGCTGGTTGAGTCAGCTAGCTAGCTAGTTAGCAAACGGGTTGGTTCAGCTGATTGAGTAGTCTAGCTAGCTAGTTAGCTAACGAGTTAAGTCAGCTGGATGTGTCAGCTAGCTATCTAGTTAGCTAACGAGTTAAGTCAGCTGGTTGTGTCAGCTAGCTATCTCGTTAGATAACAAGTTAAGTCAGATGATTAAGTCACGTAACAAGCATGTTATATAACATATAAGCTATCTAGTTAGCTAGCTGGTTAAGTCAGCTAGCTAGCTAGTCTGCTAACTATTTAAGTTAGCTTGTTATCTAGGTATCTAGCTAGTTACATAACAATTTAACTATTCAATTCAGCTGTCTATCTAGGTAGCTAGCTAGTTAAATCAGCTGGCTAGCCAGCTGGCTAGCTTGGTATTGAGCTAGTTAAGTCAGTTGGCTAGCTAGCTGGATAGCTGGTTAATTCAGCTAGATAAAAAACTGGCTAGCCAACTTGCAGGTAGTTAACTAGATAGTTAAGTCATCTAGATAGCTACGTGGCTAGCTAGTGATGTTAGTGAGTTAAGTCTGCTGGCTAGCCAACTGGCTAGTTGGTTAAGACAGCTAGTTTAGTCAGCTGTCTAGACTAATGGCTATGTAGGTAGCTAGCTAGTTAAGTCAACATGATAGCCAGCAGGCTAGCTATTCAATGCCCATAGTTAATTCAACTGGCTAGCCTGCTAGCTAGGTAGTTAGCAAGATAGTTAAGTGAGCTGGCTACCCAACTTGCAAGCTTAAGTCAGCTAGGTAAGTCAGCTGGCTAGCCAGCTGGCTAGATAGGTAACCAGCTTGTTTAGTCATCTAGCTAGCCAGCTGAGTAGCTGGTTAAGTCAGTTAGTTAAGTCAGCCTGTAACCAGCTGGATAACTAGTTAAGTCAACACATTAAGTCAGTTGGCTATCCAACTGCTTAGGTAGTTAAAAAGCTAGTTAAGTCAGATGGCTAGCCATCTGGCTAGCTAGGTATTTCAGCTAGTTAAGCCAACTGGATAACTAGGTAGGTAGCTTGTTAAGTCAGCTGGTTAACTCAGCTTGCTAGCTAGTTAAGTCAGCGAGATTAGTCAGCTGGCTAGGCAGCTGGCTAGCTGAGTAGTTAGCTAGCTAAGTCAGCTGACTGAACTGTAAGGTAGCTAGTTAAGTAACCTGGTTAAGTCAACTCACTAGCCAGCTCATTAGCTGGGTAGCTAGGTAGGTAAGTCAGCTGTGAAGACAGCCGGCTAAGTAGGTAGTTAGCAAGTTAAGTCTGCTGGCCATCCAGCTTGCTAGCTATGTAGCTAGGCAGTTAAGTCAGACTGCTAGCCAGCTGGCTAGCTGGATAAGTCACCTAGTTATGGCAACTGTCAAGACAGCTGGCTATCTAGACAGCTAGATAGTTAAGTCAGCTGTCTAGCCTGCTGACTAGTTATTTAAGTCACCTAGTTATGTCAGCTGGCTAGCTAGGTAGCTTGCTAATTAAGTGAGCTGGCTAGACAGCTGGATAGCTACTTAAGCCAACTAGTTAAATCAGCTGGTTAGCCCCCTGACTAGTTATATAGCAAGATAGTTGATTCAGCTGACTAGCAAGCAGCCCGGCTATTTATGTCAGCTAGTTAAGTCAGATGGGTATCCATCTGGCTAGCTAGGTAGTAAGCTAGTTAATCATTTGGTTAGTCAGCTGGCAACCTAATTAAGTCAGCTAGTTAAGTCAGCTGTCTAGTCGACTGGCTAGCTAGTTATTTCAGCTAGTTAATTCAGGTGGCTTCCCAGCTGGCTAGCTCGGTAACTAGCTAGTTGAGTCAGTTGGCTAGCAGGCTGTCTAGCTGGTTAAATTAGTGAGTTAATTCAGGTGTTCAGCCAGCTGGCTAACTAGTTAAGTCAGGTAGTTAAGTCAGCTGTATAGCCACCTGGTTAAGTCAGCTAAATAAGTCAACTGGCCATCCAGCATTCTAGCTAGGTA
>NW_007001706.1:0-734 GCF_000164805.1 Carlito syrichta
TGATTTCTATGTTATAAATGAGGCAACAGACAAAAAATGCTTTATCAATATAGGCACCCCTCACATTTTTTTTTTTTTAGTTGGAGCACTCCATTGCCTTGGCTGTAGTGCGGTAGCACACTCACAGTCACCCCAGCATCAACCTGCTGGGCTCCAGTGATCCTTCTGCCTCAGCCTTCCAAGTAGCTGGAACTATAGGCGCTCGCTGCCACGCTGTAACACACCTGGCTAATTTTTTGTTTTATTGTAGAGATGAGGTCTCACCAAGTTGCCCAAGCTGGTCTCAAACCCATGGACTCAGGCAATCCTCTCATCTCGGCTTCCCAAAGTGCTAGGATTATGGGCTTGAGCCACTGCACCTGGCCGCCCCTCACTTCTATGAGGCACTTCATTCCTAGAAACCACACTCAAAAAAAGTAAGTGGACTCTCGAATTTATTCATTTACTTGAATGGGTTTGATGCCAGCAACGAAAACTAGTAATGAATGGACAAGTGGATAGGGACAAGGAAATGTGAAATGCTGGTCCTGCCTTTCACTACATCACAAGGAATGTTTGGAGGAAAGAAATGCTAACTACACAAACAAGCACAGACCTTCAGACCTATACTATAAGGAGGATTGCCAGGGATAGGAACCCCAAACAACTGCTACAACTTTGCAGTTAAAAAGAAAGGCAGTAGAGAGTTCAGAAATAGACTCACACAAATACAGCCAACTGAATTTTGATAAAGG
>NW_007001707.1:0-674 GCF_000164805.1 Carlito syrichta
CTGGCAACATAACTGAAAATGGCCAGCTACTTACAAGATACAAAGCAGTAGCACTGGCTGGGGCATCCACAGTGTGTTCTCTCCGGGGCAGGCCACAGGCAGTAATCCATCCTCACCTCTCTCCCTCAGGTCAAGTGGTCCCACGGTCAGGTTGGACTGCGGGGCTGTCCTGTCCACACGCAGGAAGACACTTTTGCAGCAGGAGGCTGGATCCTCTTCCTGTGAGTCACGTGGGCTGAGCCACGATTCTTCGGTGGCTCCAGGCACCTCTGAGCATGGTGGTCAGGCATCCGCGTGCCCGAGGCCTTTCCTGCCACTGCCGAGCTGGCCTGAATGGATGCTTTGTAGGGATCTTTGCGACTTCCATACATTCTACTTTTTAAAAAAAATAATTATTTTTAATTTTATAATTTTTTTTATTTTAGAGATGGGTACAAATCAGTGTTAGTTATACAAATGGCCATAATGCAGGTCAAGTTTGGGCCTCCCTTTGGTCCCCACTTGGCCTGATTTGAGATCAGGTACCCTTATTAATGAGGTGTGCCTCCCCACCCCCCCCGCAGTTTCCCACTATTGCCAGTCTCTTTCTTGTAGTATTATGGTAATTTGTTCAAGGGCCCACTTATGAATTGATAAATTGCGATATTTTCAACTCTTTCTATGATAGATCACTC
>NW_007001708.1:0-761 GCF_000164805.1 Carlito syrichta
CATTTTCGCTTCTGGCTGCCTATTTCAGGTCTCATCGAACTCTTTCCACTTCTAAAACTGAAAAACCACCAAAGGGTGAGGGTTCTGGTGTACTCCAAACAAACGAGAAAACAGAAACAAAAACAAAACCCAAAACTCAAGGAAAAACCTCTCAGTAACATTAAAAACTATGACTAATCTGAGTAGCAAGAAAAATCAAGACATCTGCAATGTCTTTTTTATTAATTAGAAATTAATCAGTATTTATTATGCACCTACTCTGTGCTACTCAGAGGATAGTTTCTGCCCTCAGGGAGCTAACAGTCTTGGATTGAGACTGGAGGAAGATAATTATCCAAAGACTGACACTCTGTGTTCCCAGCACTGTGGGGAGGGAGGCGAGCCTAGGAGGTGGCACCAACTTGAATTTTTCAAGACACCGGAAGGTGCATGCTTTTCTGGAATTGCAGCTCTTTATTAGCTTAATTTAATCTTGCTTGCAAGGCATAAAACAAAGAACAATTGTCTAGTTGATGCCTATACTCTAGAAACATGATAAGACTTGAGAAGGAGAGTTTGACTGTAAGCTTCATGGCCCTGGTCACATTCACTGTGTATGGAGCTAACCTGGCACTCTGCGATTACCTGTGGAATGAATGGATGGACGAGGAAAAAGTCAAAGACTACAGTTACCACCACTAGCTGTGAAACATTCAGCATGGCCCAGAGTCTCCCCGAGTGTGTTTCTTCACCTGTCAGACAGCTCTGCGATACCTGCCCGG
>NW_007001709.1:0-377 GCF_000164805.1 Carlito syrichta
AGAAAAAAGAGCCCTAGATGGAATGCGCATACTTTGGGTAGGTCTGCCCTCCCTACCTCTTAGAGAGGAGGGTTGTCAGATCTAGAATCAGGCCACAGGCCAAGGTTCCTGAGGATAGACCTGGGGTTCTCTATAGCCTGTGTGTCCAGGAGAGGGATTAAAGCTCTTGTGCATGAGTGCTTCCTGAATCTCAGTAGTTTCAGTAAAGTGTTAAACTCAGAGATTTTCCTGACTAAGCATCAATGTCCTCCTCTCATTTAGAATCTTGATGGAACAGAAAGCAAGAGTCAATGACAGTGAGGTAGTAGAAATATCACTAGTCCTGGGATACTTTCCATCAGTGTTTTGATTCTTTTTTCTTTTAAAGATGTGGGGTA
>NW_007001710.1:0-486 GCF_000164805.1 Carlito syrichta
AATAAAGGGTGTGGACACGCTCCCCCCACCAGAGGCACATATATTCATTCTAGTATCAATTCATTCACAAGTTTATTGGCTCCTCGAAACCTTGGACTAGAGCCCCCAGACCCCAGGAAGTGATGAGAAGGGACACAGAGGACCAAGGACATCCAAGGTGGGCATACCAGGATCTAGGGAAAGGGTCAGAAGTAGAGGCGGGAGGAAGGGCTACCCCTGCCCAGGGTTGGGCAGCACCTGGGTGGGGTGTGGTCTGAAGGTTCTCAGGGACCCTTCGTGCCTCAGGAGAGGGGGCGGACCCACTGCCGCTGCCCCCAGTCAGGTGTGGGTTCCGGTTGCGTGAAGGGGCCAGCCTAGCACATAGACATCAGAACCTTTGCCCTCAAGCAGGAAGACATGGTCCACTTAGTGTGGGTTCTCCGGGCTGGCAGAAGTTCAGGGTCATGGCCATGCCACTTCCGAGATCTCAGTCCTCACCTCCAGGGA
>NW_007001711.1:0-755 GCF_000164805.1 Carlito syrichta
TCAGGATCCCTTTTCATTCTCAGTATGTGACCTCTGTGTGTGAAATGACATTTAGAGATCATAGAGATGGAAAACTGATCATCCCTCGGTCCACGTGTGACTTCCAAGCCTTGGAAGCTCCATTTTCCCAAGCGCTGTTTGCAATTGGTTTGTTAGCTGACAGCATCTGAGTGGCCACTTGAGGGATTTTGGTGAAACATGGGAAAAGTACTACTTCTAAAAGGAGTGAGCGCTCCCATCTGATTCCAGTTATGACCAGTATCAGATATGACCGTCTGCATGGATATCCAGTTCCAGGTCCATGTGGTTCTTGTAGTCTGACAATTAAGTTCGCGGCCAGGCCACAGTGCACTTACCTTGACAGCCCTTGTACAAACAACCTGGCAAGGTTTCATAATCTTGGTGTATCAGTGTCTCACAGCCATGTTTGTGTCGGCCTGTGGCTGTGTCTTGCTGAGTGAGGGGTGTTCATTATTATCAAACACTTTGGTGTGCCATCGTGAAATTGTCAGAGCTCGAATGAGAGTGACAAACAAACATTTAGTTTCTTGCTAAACTTGGCAGGAGTGGAAGTGAAATCAGCGCCATATTAGTTCAATTTCATGGGGATAATGCCATGAAAAATGGCAGTGTACACATGGATTAAAATCTTTTCTCAAGGGACAGCAAGCATCACTGATGAAGAGAGGGCAGGATGGCCAGCAACAAGCTGAACTTGTGAAAATATCACAGAAGTGGTTGAACTGTGCATCAAA
>NW_007001712.1:0-793 GCF_000164805.1 Carlito syrichta
TCAGGTCACAGGTGCACAATTTCAATACAAATCGTTCAAAGTGTTTTCCATAATGTTCAATGAATCATTCATATTATACTCTTTGCTCTATACCCTGATTAATACAAAAAACTTTCCTGAGTTAACTCTAGGTTCAATCCAAGTTCACTGATTCCCAATATTTTTAACAATTAATATTATCAACTTAACACTATACTATAATCTATAAGTTTAGTTAAATGACTTAACTGTCAGTTATACTATTAACCTATTACGATTTAACGTAATGCCTTATAACTCAGTTAAAACTTATTCTTAAACTACCAAACTTTACTATAATTCATATGTTTCATATGTCTAAACTTTAATTTTCATATGATCTAGTTATTGGACTTTAATACTATGCTATATCCTATTAAGCTAATACCTTATCGTTAATTCTTTTATAAATCGTATAGTAACTATTACACTTGAATAATGTAGCAAAAGGAAACAAAACAGCATGCGTAAATTTATGCAACTATGAGTGTATATGTATATATTTTATCCTAACAAGTCTACTCTAAAAATCAAATAGTAGCTGTCACACTCTTGAACAAGGAAATGCAGGGCTGCCAAGATGGCAGCCATGGGCTGAAGCAGACAGAGTTTCGGTAATTAACGAAAGAAAACGTTCTACCTGGCTAGGGGCAGGGCGACAAAACTATCATGGTAATTTAGTTTCTAATCTTAGCCCTAGGGGAAACAGCTTTCGAGAACAAGAGCTGACTACCCAGTCTACCAGGAAATAGAAGTTAAAAAATATCTAGAAAGA
>NW_007001713.1:0-3179 GCF_000164805.1 Carlito syrichta
TAGCTGATTGCTAACTGACATAACTAGCTAGCTGATTAGCTAGCTGGCTATCTAGAGCTAAGTAATTAGCTGATTTGCTAGCTGACATAACTAGCTAGCTGACTAGCTAGCTGGCTATCTAGCTGACATAACTCACCAGCAAACAAGTTATCTAGCTCTCTAGCTAGCTGACTTAATTAGCAGCCTATCTGTCTAGTTAGCTGGTTAGCTGACTTAACTATCTATCTGATAGCTAGTTGAAGGAACTGTCTAGCTGAGTAGCAATCTGACTAGCTAGCTGACTTAACTAACTAGCTGAATTGTTAGCTGTCTTGCTTGAAGACTTAAATAGCTTACTGGCTAGCTAGCTGACTTACTCGTTGACTAGTTAGTTGGCTGACTAGCTGGCTAACCAGCTGACATAACTAGATAGCTAAAGGGTTGGTTAGACGACTAACCATTTGGCTTACCTAGCTAGCTACCTGGCTGGGTAGCTGGCTAGATGGCCAGCTATCTAGCTAGTGGGTTGGCCAGAGAGTAGCCAGCTGGCCTAAATAGCCAGGTGACTGACTGGACAGTCAGATAGCCAGCTGGCTTAACTAGCCAGCCACCATTCTCAACAGCTGGCTAGCCAGCCGGTTGAACTTGCTGTCCACCTACCTGACCAGCCTGCTAACCAGCCAGCTTAACTTGTCAGAGACATAGCTAGCCAGCTGGCTAACCAGCTGACTTAACTAGCTGACTTAAGTAGATAACCATACGGCTAGACAGCTGGCTTAACTAGCTAGCCACCTAGTAAGCCAGGTGGTTAGCCAGGTCACTTAACACACTGACTTAACTAGCTAGCCAGCTGGTTAGACAGCTGACGTAATTAGCTAGTTACCTAACTTGCAAGGTGGTTAGTCAGTTGACTTAACTAGCCGACTTAACCAGCTAGCTAGCTGTATAGGCAGCTGAGTTAACAATGTAACTACCTAGCTAGCCAGTTGGCTAGCCACTTGAATCAACTAGCTGACTTAACCAGCTAGCCAGCTGTATAGGCAGCTGACTCAACTACCTGACTTAAATAGTTAGCCAGTTGGCTAGCCAGCTTACTTAACTAGCTTACATCCTTAGGTAGCCAGGTGGCTAGCCAGCTGACTTAAATAGCTAGCTACCTATGTATCCGACTGGCTTACCAGCTGACTTAAGAACCTACCTACCTAGCTAACCAGCTGGCTAGCCAGCTGCCATAACAAGCTGATTAACTACCTAACCAGCTCACTCAACTAGCTAATTTAACTAGCTAGTTTCCTAAATAGCCAGATAACTTAACCATCTGAAATAACTAGCTAACTACCTAGCTAGCTATCTACCTACCTAGCCAACTTAACTAGCAGAATTTACTAGCTAGCCAGCTGACACAAATAGCTGACTTAACTAACTACTACCTAGCTAGCCAACTGACTTAACTAGCTGAAATATCTAACTAGTCAGCTGTCTAGCCATCTGCATTGACTAGCTTTTTGACTAGCAAGCGAGCAGGCTTGCCAACTGACTTAACGAGGTGACTAGACTGGCTAGGAAGCTGGTAAGCAGGTTGAATTAACTACTTGATAAATGAACTAGGCAACTGGTCAGCCAGGTGCCTAAACTAGTTGACTTAACAGTTTTCCAGCTGGCTAACCAGGTGACTAACCTAGCTCTCTACTTCTCTAGAAGCCTGGATAGCCAGCTGAATTAACAAGCTGACTTAATTAGCTAGTCATCTGGCCAGCCACCTGACAACTAGTTCACTACCTAGCTTGCCAGCTGAATACAGCTGATTTAACTAGCTTTCTTAGCTAGCTGACCTGCTTCATAACCAGTTGAATTAAGTAGCTTCCTACATAGCTATCCAGCTGACTATCCAGCTGAATTAACTAGGTGACTTATCTAGATAACCAGCTGTCTAGCCAACTGACTTAAATAGCAAGCTAAATAGGTAGCCAGCGGGCTATTCAGCTGACTTATCTAAGTGACAACTCTCTAGTCAGATGGCTATACAGTTGACATAAGTAGCTAGCTACCTAATTTGCAAGTTGGTTAGCAGACTGACTTAACAAGCTGACTTATCTAGCTAGCCAGCTAGTTAGCCAGCTGACTTCATTGTCTAGCTACGTAGCTAACCATCAGGATAGACTACTGACAAACTAGCTGACTTAATTAAGAAGCCAGTTGGCTAGCCAGGAGCCTTAACTAGCTAGCTACCTAGACAGACAGCTGGATAGCCAGCTGACTTAACTAACTGACATAAGTAGACACCTGATTTCTAGCCAGCTGACTTAACTAGCTACCTGCATAGTTAACCCACTGGCTTCCTGTGGGCTTAACTACCTAACTACCTAGCTAACCTGCTGGCCAGAGGGCTGACTTTACTAGGTGACTTAACTAGCTACCAGCTTACCTTAATAGTTGACTTATCTAGCTAGCTACCTACCTAGTCAGCTGACTTAACTAGCTGCTTCAACTAGCTAGCTCCCTAGCTTGCTATAATATAGCTAGCTGACTTAACTAGCTGAATTAACTAGCCAACAAGCTGACATATCTAGCTAGCTACCTTGCTAGCGGCTGACTTAACTAGCTAAAATAGCTAGTGAGCCAGCTGTCTACACATTTGATGTAACTAACTTTTTAATAGCTAGCCAGCTGGCTAGACAACTGACTTAATGAACTGACTTAACTCGCTAGCCAGTTGGTTAGCCAGCTGACTTAACTAGCTGATTAACTAGGTTGCCACCTGGATAGACAGCTGACTTCATTGCCTAGCTACCTAGATAGCCAGCAGACTAGACAGCTATCTTAACTAGCTGACTTAACAAAGTAGCCTGCTGTCTAGCCAACAGACTTAACTAGCTAGCTACCTATCTAGACAGCTCGAAGGCCAGGTGACTTAACTAGGCGATATAACAAGATAGCCTCATTACTAGCTGGCTCTCAAAACTAGCTACCTACCTACATAACCCGCTGACTTGTCAGCTGAGTTAACTACCTAACTACCTAGCTAACAGGCTGGACAGCAAGCTGACTGAACTGCATGAATTAACTAGCTAGCCAGCTGGCTAGCCAGCTGATTTAACTAGCTAGCTACCCTGCTTTGCAGCTGGCCTAGAAAGCTGACTTACTAAATACTTTACTAGCTAGCTACCTAGCTAGCCAGATGGCTTAACTAGATAGCTACC
>NW_007001713.1:3199-6122 GCF_000164805.1 Carlito syrichta
TCTAGCTGACTAACTAGCTGACTTAACTAGCTAGCTACCTAGTTCTCCAGCTGAGTTAACTAGCTGATTTAACTAGCTAGCTACCTGGCTAGTTAGCTTACTGGTCATCTGACTTAACTAAAAGACTTAATTAGCTAGCCAGCTGGATGGCCAGCTGAATTAACTAGTTGACTGAACCAGCACTTCAGCTAACTTGCCAGCTGACTTAACTAGGTAGTTACCTAGCCAGCCAGCTGGGAAGCCAGCTGAATAGTCTAGCGGAGGTTACTATCTAGCAAGCTAGATAGCCAACTAACTTAACTAACTTCCTACCTAGCCAGCCAGCTGGTTAGCCATCTGACCTAACTAGTTGAGTTAATCAGGTATCCAGCTGTCTAGCAGGCTGACTTAACAGCCTAGCTATCCAGCTAGTCAGCTGGATAACAAGCTCACTTACCTAGATAGCTACCTACATAGCCTGCTGTCTTACCAACTGACTTAACTACCTCTTTACCTAGCTATCCAGATGCTGGTGAGCTGACTTAACAAGGTTACTTAACAGCTAGCTAACTGGCTAGACAGTTTACTTAATGAGCTAGCTACACAGCTAGGCAGCTCGTTAGCCAGCTGAGTAAACTCGCTGACTAAACTAACTAGCAAGCTGATTTAACTAGCTGAATTAACCAGCTAGCTACCTAGCTAGCCAGCTGGCTTTACAAGCTTGCTCAACTAGCTAGCTACTTAGCTAGCTATCTAGTTAGCTAGCTGACTAAACTAGTTGACTTAATCAGCTAGACAGTCGGATAGCCAGCTGACTTAACTTACTGACATCACTAGTTAGCCAGGTAGCTATCTCACTGACTTAAGTAGTTAGTTACCTACCTTGTCAGTTGACTTGCCAGCTCTCATAACTAGCTGAATTAACCAGCTTGCCAGCTGTTTATCAAACTGACTTAACTAGCTCGCTACCTTGCAAGTCAGCTGGCTAGCCAGCTGATTTAACTAGCTAGCTACCTAGCTAACCAGTTAACTTGAAGATTTAGATAACTGGCTAGCTACCTAGCTAGCCAGCTGACTTAAATAGTTAGCTGCCTAGCTAGCTAGTTGACTTAACCAGCTAGCTAACTAGTTAACTTACTCATCTAATGTACCAGCCAGGTGGCTTAATTCACTTACTTAACACATTAGCTCATTAGCTAGCTAGCTGACACAACCAGCTGACTTAAATCGTTAGCTCACTAGGTAGATAGCTGACTCATCCAGCTGACTTAACTCGTTAGCTGACTAGCTAGTTAGCCTGCTCAACCAGCTGACTAAACCCATTTCCTTATTTACTAGGTAGCAGAGTCAACCAGCTGACTTACTACATTAGTTAACTAGCTAACTATCTGACTTAACCTGCCAGCTTAAACCACTAGTTAACTATCTAGCTAGCTGTGTTAACCAGCTGACAAAATTAGAAAACTGACTTAGCTAGCTGACTTACCTGGCAGACTTAACTAGTTAGCTAGCAAACTAAACTATGTAAATTGAATAGTTAGCTAACTATTTAAATAGCTGTATAAGAAGCTGACTTGGTTAGCTAACTAGTCAGGAACAGATTTAAGTAGATGACTTAAATAGTTAGCTAAAAAGTGAACTAGCTGATTTTGTTAGCTGATTTAACTAGCTGACTTAGCTAGCTAGCTGGTTAGCTAGCTGACTTAGCTAACTGACTTAACTAGTTGGCTAACAAGATAGCTAGCTGACTTAACAAGTTGATTAATGAGTTAGCTAACTGTTTTAACTAGTTGACAAACGAGATAACTAGCTGAATTAACTAGTTGGCTAAGGAGTTAACTATGTGACTTAACTTGCTGGCTGACAAGTCGGCCGACTATTTAACTGGTTTTATACATTGTCGGACTACTCGGCTGACTTGCTTTCTGGCATAAAATGTTGGCCGAATAGTCGACCAACTATTTAACTGGGTTAACTAGTTGACTGACGAGTTGTCCCACTAGTTAGCTCTGTTAAGTAATTGCCTGACTAATTTGCTGACTTAACTAGTCATCTGATTAGTTGGACAACTAGTTAGCTGACCTCACTTGTTGGCCGACTAGTTAGTTGACCAAATTATGACTGAAAATTTCGCCCACTAGTCGGCTGATTTGTTAGCTAACTTAACTAGTTGGATGGTTAGTAGGCTGACCGGTATGCTGACTAAACTAGTCAGCCGCTGAGTGAGTCAACAGGTTAGATGACTTAACTAGTCAACTGGCGAGTGAGCCATCTGGACATCTGAATTAACTAGTTCACCAGCGAGTGAGCTGATTGGTCAGCTGACTTAACTAGTCAGGCGGTAGGTGAGTCAAATCATCAGCTGACTTAACTAGTCATCCAGAGTGTGAGATGACTGGTCAGCTGTATTTAGTCAGTTGGCGAGTGAGCCAACTAATCAGACTTAACTAGTCAGCCAGTGAGTGAGCAGACCAATGAACCGACTTAACTAGTCAGCCAGGGAGTGAGGAGATGTTTGAGCAGCTGTAACTATTCAGTCAGTGAGTGAGCCAACCTTTGAGCTGAATTAAATAGTTGGCTGTTGAGCATGACGTCTAGTTCGCTGACCTGTTGGCCTGTGAGCAAGTCGACAAGTTTGCTGACTGGTTGGCAGGCGAGCGAGCCAAATATTTAGCTGACCTGATGGAAAGTGAGTGAGCCCACTAGTTAAATGACCAGCTAGCTGATTTGATAGCTAACTACTTAGCCAATTAACTACCTGGTTTACTAGCTGATTTAACTATCTAGCTTACTAACTAGCTAGCTATCTAGCTGATGTAACCAGCTAGCTTACAAGCTATGTAGCTGTCTAGCAAACTGACTTAACTAGCTAGCTAACAGGCTAGTTAGCTGTCAAGCTGACTTACTTATCTAGCTGACTAGCTAGTTGACTAGCTAGCTGATT
>NW_007001713.1:6461-8643 GCF_000164805.1 Carlito syrichta
CTAGCTAGCCAGCTGGCTTAAATAGCCAGCTGTCTGGCTGGACAGTGGGATAGAAAGCTGGCTAAACTAGCCAGCGAACCTGGTGTTCAGCTGCCTAGAGATTTGGATTAATTATTTGGCCAACTAACTGACCAGCCTGCTAACCAGCTCTCTTAACATGCCAGACTTCTAGCTAGCCAGCTGGCTAACCAGCTGACTTAACTAGCTGACTTAATTAGATAACCATCTGACTAGCCAGCTGGCTTAACCAGCAAGCCACCTAGCTAGCAAGCCATCTAGCCAGCTCACTTAACACGCTGACTTAGCTAGTTAACCAGTCGGTTAGCCAGCTGACTTAATTAGCTAGCTACCTACGTAGACAGGTGTCTAGCCAGCTGATTTAACTAGCTGACTTAACCAGCTAGCTAGCTGGCTAGCAAGGTGAATTAAATATGAAGCTACCCAGCTAGCCAGTAGGCTTGCCACTTGAATTGACTATTTCACTTATCCAGCTAGCCAGCTTGCTAGCCAGCTGACTCAATTAGCTGACCTAACGAGTTAGCCAGCTGGCTAGTCAGCTGACTTAACTAGCTGACATCTCTAGATAGCCAGGTGGCCAGCCAGCTGAGATTATTAGCTAGTACCAATGTATACTGCTGGCTTGGCTGCTGAATTAATTACCTAGCTACCTAGTTAACAAGCTGGCTAGCGAGCTGACTTAACTATGTGACTTAATTAGCTAGCCAGCTGGCTATTCAGCTGACTTAAGTAGTTAGCTAACCAGATAGGCAGCTGGCTAGCCAACTGACTTATCTAGGTGACTTAAGTAGCTAGCCAGCTGGATAGCAGGCTGACCTAACTGCCTACCTACCTAGTTAGACAGCTGGATGGACAGCTGAGTTAACTAGATAACTACCTACATAGCCCACTGTTTTGCCTGCTGACTTAACTACCTAGCTACCTACCTAACCAACTGGCTAATGAGCTGATTTAACTAGGTTACTTACCTAGTTAGATAACTGTCTAGCCAGCTGACTTAACTAGCTAGCTCCCCAGAGAGGCAACTGGCTAGCCAGCTGATATAGCTCGCTTAATGAACAAGCTAGCAAGCTGACTTCTCTAGCTGACTTAACTAGCTAACTCCCTACCTAGCAAGCTGACTTAACTACCTGGCTTAACTATCTGGCTACGTAGTTAGCTATCTAACTACCCAGCTGTCTTAACTAGCTGACTTAACTAGCTAACTAGCTGACATAACTAGCTGACTTATATAGCTAGTTTCCTACCTAACCAGCTAACTTAACTAGCTGAAATAACAAGCTAGCCTGACGGATAGCCATCTGCCTTAACTAGCTTTTTAACTAACTAACCAGTTGGAGAGAAACCTGACTTAATGAGCTGACTTAACAAGCTACCCAGATGACTTCCACCTGACTTAACAAGCTGACTTAACCAACTAGTCAGCTGGCTAGCCAGCTGACTTAACTAACTGGCTCCCTATCTAGCAAGCTGATAATAAACTGACTTGCCTAGCTGTCTTACACTAGCAAGCTGACTTGCCAGCTCACTTAACTAGCTACCTACCTATCCAGACAGCAGATTAGCCAGCTGACTTAACTAACTGACTTGAATAGCTAGCCTGCTGGCATGCAAGTTGACTTATCTTGCTAGCTACCTACTTAACCATCTGGCTAGACAGCTGACTAAACTAGCTGACTTAACCAGCTAGCCAGATGGATAGCCAGCTGACTTAACTTGAAGACATCACTAGCTAGCCAGGTAGCTATCTAGATTTCTTAACTAGCTAGCTAGGTAAGCGAGCTATATCAGCTGGCTAGCCACTTGCCTCTCTGGGTAGCTAGCTAGTTAAGTCAGCTGGCTAGACAGTTACCTAGCTAGTTAGCAAGCTGGCTAGAGTCACCTAGCTAATTAACTAACTAGATTTCTTAACTAGCTAGCTACCTACCTTGCCAGTAGGCTAGTCAGCTCTCTTAACCAGCTGAATTAAACAGCTAGCCAACTGGCTAGCCACCTGACTTATCTACCTCGCTACCTAGGTGGCCAGCTGCCTAGCCAGCTGACTTATTAGCTGAATTAGCTAGCTAGCTACTATCTAGACAGCTGATTTACATAGTTTGCTAACTAGATCGCTAACTCGCTAGCCAGCTGATATAAACAGTTAGCTAACTAGATCGCAACATAG
>NW_007001714.1:0-743 GCF_000164805.1 Carlito syrichta
CTCAGACATCCACTCACCTCAGCCTCCCAAGGTGCGGGATTACAGGCTGAGCCACCGACCCCACCTGTGTTTTTAAATTTTTAAAAATACTGCCTTTGATTTATATAGAAGAGTAAAAATTATGTCTTTTTAAATGTTGTCTTTTGTGTAGGTTAGAAGAGGGTAAGGAAAAGTTGCATAAAATAAATTTGCAAAAGTAATCTATTGAAGGATATACTTAGAGTGAATTTTGATATTTTCTTACCAGGTAAAAATAGTTACACAGCAATTAGAAGGAAGTAGAGATCTAACAACTAGTGGTAAAAGGAGTGTTCACACACACACGTACACTAATAGGTTTGTTTGTTTTTTGGCAGCAATTTCCTGTCTTGTTTTCTGCTCTCTAAACAAATAATTAGACCACACTATTCCTTTTTTGTAATATTTATCTTTTATTTGCAGTGAGTTCTACAAAATCCTGTGGTATAATCACCCACTTAACAGTGGTTTTCCAATACCAATTTAAACTCCAGATTCCCTTACCACCCTTTCCTTTTTCTCCCCAGAATATATTCTAAAACTATTTCCGTGGAACATGAATTCTGCGGAGCCCGCCTCTTTTCATATTTTAAAAGTTCATACCTCTAGCCGGGCTCAGTTGCTCAGCCTGTCATCCCGCGCTTTTGGGAGGCTGAGGTGAGTGGGATTGCCTGAGTCTGCAGGTTCGAGACCGCCTGGGCAGCGAGACTTCATCTCTACAATAA
>NW_007001715.1:0-802 GCF_000164805.1 Carlito syrichta
CCGGCCACCACAGCCTCAACCTGCTGGGCCCCGGTCATCCTTCCCCCTCAGCCTTCCGAGTAGCCAGAATTACAGGCACGTGCTACCACGTCTGGCTAATTTTTTGTTTTGTTTTGTTTTTGATTTATTGTAGAGATGAGGTCTCGCCTGCCTGGGCGGGTCTCAAACCCACGGGCTCAGAAAATCCACTCACCTCAGCCTCCCAAAGGCACAGGATTACAGGCTGAGCCACCGAACCCGGCTTTTTTTTTTTAACTTTAAAAATGGTTACAATTCAGCGTTGGACATAGAAATATTCATTATGCAGTGACTGATTTTGTAAGAATTGTATAGTACTCCAATTATAACACCTTTTCCTTTTAATACGTTGGAATACATGGTATAATTCTACCTTCAAAATTGACAACTACAGTGTTTCTCACATAAATTCAGAATGTTTTATTTTGCCTAAATTGAATCTTGTTGAGATTTCAGATCTTTATCATTCTTAGAAAACTGAACCTTGAGATTCAGTGTACCTAAGAGCTATTCAGAAGGCAGAATGCATAATAAATCTTTAAAATTGGAGAAAATAAAAACAGTATCATAATATAATACAGCTTTTTAGATTCTTAAATTTGTGTACATATTTTTGGTGCACTCTTTATATTCTTCTTGTTAAATTTGATAAAAAGTTATAGATGACCAATCCTTAGATCAAAGTTTCCCTTATATATTTGAAGGAAGATAAAATCACGTTCTCTTCATATTTTAAACCAACTTATTTTAAAAGAGTATTTCCATTGAATCCCCTAGTTATTTT
>NW_007001716.1:0-1674 GCF_000164805.1 Carlito syrichta
AAGGAAAGGAGTATCAGACGAAACTAAAAAGGCAAGCAGTATCAGGCGGCACTAATAAGGAAAGTAGTATCCAACGGCACTAACAACGCATGAAGTATCAGAAGACACTAAGAAGTCAAGGAGTATCAGACGACACTAAGAAGGCAACGTGTTTCAGACAACACTAAGAAGACAAGGAGTATCAGTCAATATTAAGAATTCAAGGAGTATCAGACGACACTAAGAAGGCAATTAGTATCAGACGGCAATAATAAGGCAAGTAGTATCAGTCTGCACTAATAAGGCAAGTAGGATCAGACGGCACTAATAAGACAAGTAGGGTCAGACGGCACTTAAAAGGCAAGTATGATCAGATGGCACTAATAAGTCAAGGAATATCAGATAGCACTAATAAGGCAAGTAGTATCTATCGGCACTAATAAGACAAGTAGTATCAGACGGCACTAATCAGGCAAGGAGTATCAGACAGAACTAAAAAGGCAAGCAGTATCAGACGGCACTAATAAGGAAAGTAGTATCCAACGGCACTAACAACGCATGAAGTATCAGAAGACACTAAGAAGTCAAGGAGTATCAGACGACACTAAGAAGGCAAGGTGTTTCAGACAACACTAAGAAGACAAGGATTATCAGTCAATATTAAGAATTCAAGGAGTATCAGACGACACTAAGAAGGCAAGTAGTATCAGACGACACTAATAAGGCAAGTAGTATCAGTCTGCACTAATCAGGCAAGTAGGATCAGACGGCACTAATAAGACAAGTAGGATCAGACGGTAGTTAAAAGGCAAGCATGATCAGATGGCACTAATAAATCAAGGAATATCAGACAGCACTAATAAGGCAAGGAGAATCAGACTGCAGTAATAAGGCAAGGAGTATCAGATGGCACTAATAAAGGCAAGAAGGATCAGACGGCACTAATAAGGCAAATAGTATCAGATGACACTAATAAGGCAAGAAGGATCAGACGGCACTAAATGGCCAGTAGTATCAGGTGGCAATAAGAAGACAAGTAGTATTAGATGGCATTAAGAAGGTAAGAACTACCTGATGTCCCTAATAAGGCAAGTAGTATCCGACGGCACTAATAAGGCAAGGAGGATCAGGCAGCACTAATAAGGCAAGGAGTATCAGACGACACTAATAAGTCAAGGAGTTTCAGACGGCAATAATAAGGCAAGGAGTATTGGACAGCACTAATAACGCTTGGAGTATCAGACGGCACTAATAAGGCAAGTAGGATCAGATGACACTAATAAAGCAATGAATGTCAGATGGCACTAAGAAGGCAAGGAGAATCAGACGGCGCTAATAAGACAAGGAGTATCAGACGGAACTAAAAAGACAAAGCGTATCCGACGGCACTAATAAGGCAAGGAGGATCAGACAGCACTAATAAGGCAAGGAATATTAGACGGCACTAATAAGGCAAGGAGCATCAGACAGCACTATTAAGGCAAGGAGTATCAGACGGCACTAATAAGGCAAGGAGTATTAGATGGCACTAATAAGGCAAGGAGTATCAGACTGCACTAACCAAATATGGAGTATAAGACGGCAGTAATAACGCAAGGAGTATCAGACGAAACTAATAACGCAAGAGTATCAGACAGCACTAAGAAAGGTAAGTAAGGATCAGACGGCACTAAAAAGGCAAGTAGTATCAGATGG
>NW_007001717.1:0-740 GCF_000164805.1 Carlito syrichta
AGTTGCAAAGTGTCATCGTCATCATTTCGTGTCAACAAACTGTTCTGCCTACATGATATCACTATTGCTGTTGATCTTGTTCACAAGGATGAATAATATTTCAGGAAGTTATTCTTTCCTTTCTACTCTCTATTCTGTACTCTATGAAAGAAAATCACTACGGTGATCCCAGACTAAAGGAGTAGCCTCTTTAGGGACAGAATATTATGTACTTTATTTAGAATTCTACATGGGAAATTTTCTCTTGTCCTCTATTTATTGTTATTTATTTATGCTAACATTGATTCGTGGATATAACCCACCACTTGTATTTATTCCGAAGCTCAGATAGTTTTCAGCTTTGGGCATTAGAAGCTAGTTGACTTCTTTGATCTTTGACATACAAGCATACCCCATCATTATGTGTGTGTGTGTGTGTGTGTGTGTGTGTAAAATATTTTCTTATTCGATGTCACTATAATATATTCCAGGTTCATATTTTATATTTGGTGGTCCTGTCCTAGATCACCTATTTTTACAAGGAACCTTGATTCCTTTTATTGAATAATGATATTAAAAACAAATATCTGACTGTGAGGTACGCTCATGGATACTGGCATATCACTGCTATAAGAACTTCTCTATTAACAGAGCAAAAAAGATACACACATTTGTTTAAAAAACTCATGTAATAGAGATGCCTATTTTAGTATATGTGCTGCCGAAGCTTTTGCATTTGTATCATTTCTATTTTAGCCTAC
>NW_007001718.1:0-4484 GCF_000164805.1 Carlito syrichta
AAACAAACAAACAATTTCAGAACAGAAGGAATGCTTGGGGTGATCAAAGACGTGCTTCCAGAACAGGGAACGGGGAGGGAGGGAGCCAGGGCCTGCCAATGGCTCACAAGCAGCCTTGCTGACTGCTGACTGACTCATGCGAAAGCCCCAGAGGGATCAGTTTCCTCAGTTGCCCCTGAGGAGGAGAAAGACAGAAAACATGACGTTGTTAGTGTTCCCACAGAATCGCAGCTTTGCCAGACCCAAGGGAACCACAGGCTTACCCTGCTGTCCACCAGGCGGGAGAACAAATAAGCAGATGGGCCCCATCAGCTATTCCAAAGGCCTGGGCCCAGATCCATGTCCCCATTTCCTAAGAACTGCCTCTATCCCAATGGAAAACGAAAAGTCATTCCCATTCATGTCAAAAAGACACAATAGCTTTGTATTTTTTAAAAGAAATACAAAGAGTTTTGTATTTTTTTAACTTTATGCATACCAACTGAGATAAGGAACAAGTGTTAACAAGATTCTTATTGGAAGATTGCAACATATACACGGAAGGCCCTGGTATGCCAGCAAGCAACCTGCAGCACAAACAACTGGGTTAAACACCTTTGTCCTATTTTCCAATCTATGTGCCCAAAGCCTAGGTTTCTGCTTTCATACAACACCCTTACTCAATAAATTCAGAACCCATCTTCCTGCTAATTTAGCATATAAATCTTCTGCCCGGTGAATCCCGACCTTTAATGCCACCTCTGTCATTGTTAAGAGACAGCCCTTGTGATCATGGCAGTATAGAATAATGTTCTAATGGAAATATCTGTAGATAAATGTCAAATTTAGAAGTTACAAGTTCAGTTGAGCAAGTGCATTTCTCACGAAAACTATTATTCACAATTGCTTTAGGTTTTGCTATTCCAAGTGTTTAGTTTAACTAAGGACATGCATTTAAACAGTGCCGCATTCTAATCCAAGATTTTGAAGCACTATTTATTCAGTAGCAAATGAAAACAGGTCCTTCATCTCTGTGGAAAAATGAACTCATTGATTTTTATCTCTAGAAACGATATTAAGGACTAAGGCACCTGGGCTGCCCTGCCTATGTTCACATGCTATTCCCATAGACGTTTTCATGAGCAGAACTTTTCAGTAACAGTGGTAACACAATCAACGTGTGGGTATCTGAGATGGAGTTGACCTCATACATTTAGTTTCAAAGTTAGGATAAAAAAAAATTTTCTGAGAATTACAGGACTGCAAGGAGGTGATTGTGGGAAACAGGATGAATCGTCTTAGTTATTTTTCAACTTTAGTAGCTGTGATGGAACAAGATGGCTCCCCTTCTCCCGCTGGGCCTACTTATTAATTATCTCCTTCCTCCCACCTCTTCTCCGTAGAACAAAATAAGGAGGATATGCATGGTAAACGTTTGGACACATTTTCTTCTGCAGAAACGCTTCTTACTGACATTTGTCCAGTGTAAAGAGTGTATGCCCGGCACCTGACATTTCTCATATTCCAGCGAGAATTGGGGTTTGAGTGACAGTTATTGTGGGAACATAAAGGAGCAAGGAGTTGGGCAATTTCAGAGTTGTGCAGAGAGTTGTGTCACAACATTCTTTTCAGGGAGGAGTGGAAAGGAAGAGACTAAGGAAGACAAACAGCATTTATTCACATGGCCATTTGCAATTCCTGGGAACACTAATTCAACCCGTTGGTCTGCAGTGTCCTGGGGTGCAGAGAGAGGCTGAAAACGTATGTAATTCGTCTTTATGCTATCCAGGAAAGCAAACAAGAGAGCTACTTGGTCAAGAAACATTTTAAGCCCAAATACTTAACTGGATTGACATTGCTTTGGGGGGAATTACACTGAGATTATTTTGAAAGCTCTTCTTTCTTATTCAAAGAAAAAGCAAGAACAGTGATTATAAAAGCACAGTGCCATTCAGTAAAGAGTCCTTCCCCAAGATATAAAATGACTTCAGTCACCATCAAGCCTTCAGATGGGTTGGTTTCACCTACGTATAACCTCAACATTTCTGGGTAAATCAGTGTCTGAGTTCTATAAGAAGAAGCAAAGGTGCTCCTTGACTTAGGAGGGGTGATGTGCTGATAAATATCCTAGGTGGAAAATGAACTTAGTGCACCTAACCTACCAAACATAGCTTAGCCCAGCCCACTGTGATGGCGCTCAGAACACCTATATTAGCCCACAGTGGGACAAAATCACTGTGCCAACACAGTGCACTGTAGAGCAGAGGTTGTCAACCCCTGGGCCACAGACCAGTACCTGCTCGTGGCCTGTTAGGAACCGCATTTCACAGCAGGAGGTGAGCGACAGGCAAGGAAAGGAAGCTCCATCTGTGTTCAGAGCCGCTCCTCATGGCCGGCATCCACCCTGAGCTCCGTCATCTGTCAGATCAGCAGCCTCACTGGATTCTCACAGGAGCTCAGACCCTCTCGTGGGCTGTGTCTGCGAGGTTTCCAGGTTGCACGCTCCTTATGAGAACCTCTCGCCTGATGGTCTGAGGTGGAGCTGAGGGGTGATGCCAGTGCTGGGGAAAGGTTGCAAATACAGATGGACCCGAGCAGCGAGCTTGGACTGCACATCCCTCTTCACCCTCTCCCTCATCCCCTGGTCTGTGGAAAAACTGCCTTCCATGAAACCAGCGCCTGATGCCAAAAAGTTGGGGACAGCAGCTGAAGAGTATGGCTGTCTGTCATCACGATCTCATGGCTGATTGGGAGCTGCGACTCCCTGCCACTGCACGGCATTGCAAGAGAGTATCACAAAGCATCTGCTAGTCCAAGAAAGGATCAACATTCACAGTATGGTTTTACTGGATGTGTGTCGATTTTTCACCTCCGTAAAACTGAAAAATAGTCAGTCAAACCGTCGCAAATCAGGGACCCTCTGTATAGTACTCTGCAGTCATTTCTTAACTAAAAACATGTGCAAGAGATACATAATGGCAAAGAAAACTTAGGACTCCTTGGGAAAAATGCCAGTTTTCCCTTTGTGCTTTGACACCTGTGTCATTCCAATGGTGTACATTCGCTCTCTCTTAACAATTACATCTTCTGTGAGCTTGGGTCTGTCCTGATTCCAGAGAGAGACTGAGATTCTGTGTATGTTATCTGCCTCTGAAGCCCATACTGTAGAACTTGGTAACAAGCCACACTGGCCAACACAGAATCCACTGGTTCAGTTTCCCCCAGCTGAGATTACTTGCTGCCAAAACTCCTCGAGTCTGCCTAATCCCCAGGTTACCATTTCTGTTTCCAATTTGGCCTCATTTTCGGGAGGGGTCTCTGCCTAGGTTGCCCTTTAATCTTTGTCAATCAACTTCCCTATCTAGTAGATTCTCACCCTTAAAGAGAGGCAATATATTCTGAGGCTGAGTTTACAGAAGCACTCCCTCAGGTCCTTGCCAACAAACAGCTAAAGCCTAAATGCCCCTAAGGGCTTCTGTCCTCTGTCCTCTCAATCAAATGTGGGCTCATCATCGGGAATCATGGTTCTAGTGTCCGGGATCCCTAAGTCCAAGTTCTCAGTCTTTGTACCACATTTTGCTCACTTAACTGGATGACTGTGTCATTTGTCTCTGAGATGGTGGCAATGATCTCTCCCTTCTCACATGCACTTTAAAAAATTATTTCAAAATAATGATAGTCTCCTAGGAAGTTGCAAAATTAGTACAGAGAGTCCCAGGTAGCCTTTGATCAATTACCCCAAAGGGTAGTATGAAAAGTCTAACTGGAGTACAATATCCCAAGTATCATACAATACTTAGTGATAACACATAATATCAAAACTAGGAAGTTGACATCATTTGTTACTAGAATATAGACTTCACTGTTTAGATATTTTAACCTGTATACATTTGTGCATGTATGTGCATATAGTTCTATGTAATTTATACCATATATAAATGCGAGAAGCACCACAATCGAGACACTGAACTGTTTCATCATCACAAAATAATTCCTTGGTGCTACTTATTTGTATCTATGCCCCTTTAACCCAACAGTCCCCTCCCCACTTCCAGTCACTTTCTCCTGCAGCCACAAATCTGTATCTCTATATTTTTGTGAGTTTGAGAATGTTATATAAGTGGAATCATACAGCAGGTAAGCTTTTGATATTGATTTTTTTTCCACTGAGCATACATTTCCCTTCCACCCATGACTGCCACACTGGAAAATGTGAGATAAAGGTGAACAACAAGCTTAGGTTCCCCGCAGAAGACCTGCCCCTGTCTCAACCCAGGGGACACCATGAGAGTTCATGAAGGGAGAAAAATTCCTGAGGACAGCCAGAAGCAAAGCAGGGAGGTGGGACTAGTATCCCCAAATCAGGAAACTCTGTTCTGATCTAGAACAAAGGAGATGCCAAATCAGATGGCCTTTCAGCAGCGTTATGCTGTAAGGGGTACATTTCACGAGTCCCCTGGGGAAAACCCCAGCTAATCTCACCACACTCTTGGTGCATCCCCTTT
>NW_007001719.1:0-708 GCF_000164805.1 Carlito syrichta
CTCTCATTCTGTCACCCAGACTGGAGGGCATTGGCACACTCACGGCCACTGCAGCCTCGATCTGCTGGGCTCAGGAGATCCTTCCACCTCAGCCATCTAAGTAGCTAGAACTACAGGTGCGCACCACCACACCAAGCTAACTTTTTGATTTACTGTAGAGACAAGGTCTCACCAAGTTGCCCAGGCTGGTCTCGACCCTCCGGACTCAGGCAATCCTCTCATCTCAAGTTAATTCTTTTTCAAATTTTTCTGTAGAGACAGGGTCTGGCTATGTTTCTTAGGTTTGCCTCAAACTCTTGCATCAAGCAATACTGCCACTTTGCCACCAGTTAATACTGCCATAATTTCCTTTCAAAGTTTTAGGACACCAAGAATGACTCACCGGGCCTTGGCTGGGAGTTCTTACAGGTAGTGTTTTCAGACACCTCAACAGGTGAGGGTTTGGGCTTTCTAGGTGGACTGGGCTTCTTGGGATTTCCCTGATTTTGCGGAGAGACAAATTGCAAAAGTAAGTCCCTAAACATCTGTGCTTCTAGGAACATAGTCCTTAGTGCCCCAGCTAGTCCTAGCAAACGTGGGGCCACCATGACAGCAACATGGGGGCACACCAGGCAAGGCAGCACTGAGATGTAAATTTTCCACCTTGTTTTACCTAAGAGTCCTGTGCTAGGGGCACAGTTTTACAGTTGCCTGCTTAACCATTATTTA
>NW_007001720.1:0-711 GCF_000164805.1 Carlito syrichta
CGATCCTTCCACCTCAGCCTTCCGAGTAGCCGGAATTACAGGCATGCGCCACCACGCCCAGCTGATTTTTTTGATTTATTGTAGAGATGAGGTCTCGCTACCCAGGCGGGTCTCGAACCCGCGGGCTCAGGCAATTCACTCACCTCAGCCTCCCAAAGGCGCGGGATTACAGGCTGAGCCACCGAGCCCGGCTTATATTATTCTTTTGTGAATTTTTTTTCCAATAGCAGATACAAGAGGGTTAGAAAAGCACAATATGGCCAAAGAATTTTTATGACAATATTCATATTTTTCACTTGTTTCATGTATTTTCATGCTGAACTATCAAAAGTCATGGAAATAAACAACTTTCACAGAAGTTGTATATGTGTGTGTATATATATATATATATATATCATATATCATATATACTTACGCCTGTAATCCCAGCACTTTGGGAGGTGAAAACAAGAGGATTACCTGAGCCCAGGGGTTTGAGACCAGCCTGGGTAACTTGGCAAGACCTCGTCAATATAATAAACTTTAAAAATTAGCCAGGCATGGTGGCGTGCGCTTGTAATTCCGGCTACTTGGAAAGCTGAGGTGGAAGGATCGCCTAAAGCCCAGCAGGTGGAGGTGTGATGGTGGTGAGCATGCCACTGCACTCCAGTCTGGGCAACAGTGAGACTCTGACTCAAAAAATTAGATCCAAAGTGAGGCCTGAACTTTACC
>NW_007001721.1:0-756 GCF_000164805.1 Carlito syrichta
CTCCAAGAATTTGTTATTGTTACTGACTGTGACTTGTAGTTTTCTGTTTGTCTACTTACTTTTTATTTATTTTTTTTGAGTTAGAGTCTCATTCTGTCGCCCAGACTGGAGTGCAGTGGCCGCTCCCAGCCACCAAAACCTCGACCTGCTGGGCTCCAGCGATCCTTCCACCTCAGCCTCCAAGTAGCTGGAACTACAGGCTCACGCTACCATGCCCGGCTAGTTTTTGATTTGTTGTAGAGATGAGGTTTCGCCAAGTTTTTCAGGCAGTTCTTGAACCCACGGGCTCAGGCAATCCACTCACCTTCCAAGGCGCGGGATTACAGGCTGAGCTACCGAGCCCGGCTAAATATTTAATTCTTCTTTTCTTTTTTTTTTTTGAGTTGGAGTCTCACTCTGGTGCCCAGATTTGAGTGTAGTGGCTGCACCCGGCCCCTGCAGCATCGACCTGCTGGGCTCCTGCGATCCTTCTGCCTCAGCCTTCCAAGTAGCTGGAACTACAGGCGCGAGCTACCACGCCCGGCTAATTTTTTGATTTATTGTAGAGATGAGGTCTCGCCAAGTTCCCCAGGCGGGTCTCGAACCCTCAGGCTCAGCAATCCACTCACCTCAGCCGCCCAAGGCACGGGATTACAGGCTGAGCCACCGAGCCCGGCTTGTCTATTTACTTTTGAACCACTTTTAAATATATTTGTTGAGATATAATCCACATACACAGAATTCATCCATTTAAAGAGCGTATACAGCTCAGACCAG
>NW_007001722.1:0-566 GCF_000164805.1 Carlito syrichta
CATTCTGGGGCCAGTTGTTAGTGATTGCCATTATTATGTCTCTGAGTTCTGATTTTTCATGTGTTGTGTCTTCAGTACAGAACAGTACAGTACACAGGGAATTATGTGTGTTCCTCTTTTGAGTTTTCCTTATTTGTGACAGTTCTCTTTCTTTTCTCTTCAGTTTCATTATTCAGTGGTAGTGGGAGGGGCTTTCATTTCTGATATCTGCTCAATACTTCCCTGATCACGTCCTCTGTATTTGTAATGTTTTGAAAGAGGGATGGGAAGCTTTCTTTTCTCTTTTAGCTTTGAGAGTCGAATAAGGTAGAAGATGGGGAAATCAAATGCAAAAACAAATCAAAAAGCAATTAAACAAACACACACAAAAACAAACTTCAAAAACAAATAGGGAAAAAACAAAATACACACACACACACACTCACAAACCAGGAATGCCGAACACACACTCATGTCCAAACAAAAATGAAATAAGACGAACAAAAAGGAAAAACAGGGAATGAAGATCAAACCCTCACATACACATTCACGCACACACTAAATCAAAATAATACAAGACTAAATAA
>NW_007001723.1:0-668 GCF_000164805.1 Carlito syrichta
GAGCCACTTCTTTTAGGATCCTCTTTATGTAGAGTGAGTAATTTCGATGGCTAACAGTGCGGGAGTATGGCTTCTTTCTGCAGATTGACTTCTTTCTGAAGACTGGGTGTAGATGTCCTCTGGAGCACCTGTACTTTTTGATGATGAATCTAGCCATTGTAGATGTTGTTCGCGTGGAGAGAAGGACCTAAGAATAGTGGGAGTTCTTCTATTTATAGTGAAATGTCATAGTCAGACTGTGGAGGCTTCTCTCTGATTGGTGGTTGCTTTTCCTTTGTCACAATCAACTGACAACAGCACTGATTTGTCATGAAGGGTGAATCTTATTCTTGGCCAACCTCAGTCTTTTATAAGAATAAGGATTGAGACCGATTTAAGGGCAGAATAGAGGAGTGCTCATTTTTCTACTGTTTCCTAGCAATTTGCAAGTATCATATATAATAGTCTCAGCATTGGACACAGTCTCATCAAACTGGGGGCACTGGTGAGAGTAAAGGAAAAGGTACCATAGCCTTTTCTGTGGATCACTGTGTTTACAAATGCATTTCCAAAATTTGTTTTATAAGCAAATGAACAATTAAGTCATTAAAACATCTCACAATGATTGTTTTATAATAAAAATAAAGATATATGGTTAATCTGGTTTTAAGAATTGTACTCTTGGCTGG
>NW_007001724.1:0-759 GCF_000164805.1 Carlito syrichta
CTCGTTAGCCAGCTGGCTACCCAGCTGACTTAACTAGCTGGTGTAAATAGCTGGCCTGCTTGCTAGTCAGCTGAATTAACTATCTTGCTATATAGCTAGCCAGGTGGCTAGTCAGCTGATTTAACTAGTTGACTTAAGTAGCTAGCCAGCTGTCTAGCCAGCTCACTTAATTAGCAAGCTACCTAGCAAGCCAATTGGCTACCCAGTTGACTTAACTAGGTGACTTAAATAGCTAGGCAGCAAGCTAGACAGCTGACTTAACTATCTAGCTACCTAACTAGCCAGCTGTCTTGCCAGCTGACTTAACTAGGTGACTTAACAGGTTAGTCAGCTGGCTGGCAGGCTGACCTAACTTCCTAGCTACATAGCTAGCCAGCTGGATAGACAGCTGACTTAACTAGTTAGCTACCAAAATAGCCCGATGGCTTGAGAGCTGACTTGCCTGCCTAGCTACCTAGATCACCAGCTGGCTAGTGAACTGACCACCATGTTACTTAACCAGTTTGCTCAATGTCTAGCCAGCTGACTTAACTAGCTAACTACCCAGCAAGCCAGAAGGCTAGCCAGCTGACTAAACTCGCTGACTTAACTAGCTAACAAGCTGACTCAATTAGATGACTTAACCAGCTACCTAACTAGCTATCCAGCTAGCTAAACTAGCTGAAACACCTAGCTAGTCAGATGGCTAGCCATCTGACTTAACTAGCTTTTTAACTACCTAACCAGATGGATAGCCAACTGACTTAGTGAGTTGACTTA
>NW_007001725.1:0-753 GCF_000164805.1 Carlito syrichta
CCTATTTCACTTAACATAATGTCCTCCAATTTCATCCATGTTGTTGTAAATAAAAGGATTTCATTTTTTGTGGTTGAATAGTATTTCAGTGTGTATATGTACAACAATTTCCTTTTTCTCTTTCCTTTCTTTCTTTCTTTCTTTCTTTCTTTCTTTCTTTCTTTCTTTCTTTCTTTCTTTCTTTCTTTCTTTCTCTCTCTCTTTCTTTCCGAGTTGGGGTCTCATTCTATCTCCCAAGCTGGAGTGCAGTGGCACAATCTCAGCACACTGCAGCCTCAACCTCCTGGGCCCAGGTGATTCTTATTCCTCAACTTCCCTAGTAGTTGAGACTACAAGGTGAGTACCACTATACTTGTTTATTCTTTTCTTTCCTTTTTTTTTTCTTTTTTTAGAGAGAGACTAGGTCTTGCTATGCTGCCTAGGCTAGTCTCAAACTTCGGAGCTCAAGTTACTCTCCCTCCTTGCCCTCTCAAAGTACTGAGACTAGAGGCACAAGGCACCACACCCAGTTACACCACATTTTCTTCCCCTGTTCATCCATGAAAGTACACTTAGGTTGATTCCCTGTCTTGAGTAGTGAGAACAGTGCTGCAGTATGCATGGAAGTGCTGATATCTCTTCAACATAATCATTTCAATTCCTTTGGATGTAAATCCAACGATAAAATTGTTGGACCTTTTTTATTCCTTTGCAACTACACTATTTCCCAGAGTCTGAAAATAGCTACTTTTTTATATTTTGTCCAGCTGTCTA
>NW_007001726.1:0-623 GCF_000164805.1 Carlito syrichta
ATGAAAAACTGCAGAGTAGAAAAACCTAACCCTATAATACAAACTTTTATAGAAATCATATATTTCATTCTATCTCTTTATATATGGAACAAAGCAGACATTTTGACTTTAGTCTTTTTTGTTTTCAATGCTAACTAGCTTTTAAAAAATAATTACACCTTTGGAAGCTCAATGAACATTCAATAAACTGGACATACTTAAAATATGTACTATGCGGCAATGCCCTCAGGTTCCCTCCCACTTTGGAAGCTTTTCTTTCCTCTCGATAAATCCTACTTTTAAACATATATACACACACTATGATCTAGTTTGACATATATGTATGCGGTAGAATATATCCATCTCCAAAGTTTCTTTGAGCAACTTTGTAACCCCCTTCTTCTGTTAATCCCTACTCCATTTATACATCTTTACCCAGGCAAACACTGGTATGCTTTATGTCACAATATGAGGGAGGACCCTCCTCCCCAAAATGGAATTTATTTATTAAAAATTGTTTAAATTAGCCGGGCTTGGTGGCTCAGCCTGTAATCCCGCACTTTGGGAGGCTGAGGTGAGTGGATTGCCTGGGCCCGCGGGTTCGAGACCCACCTGGGCAATCTGGTGAGACTTCATCTCTACAA
>NW_007001726.1:2420-2941 GCF_000164805.1 Carlito syrichta
CTATTCAGTAAATGATGCTGGGAAAACTGGCTGACCACATGCAGAAGATTGAAACAGGACACCTACCTTTCACCATACACAAAAATTAACTCTAAATAGATCAAAGACCTAAACATAAAACCTCAAACTATAACAATCTTAGAAAACACAGTAGACACCCTTATGGAAATTGGAACTGGCAACCAATTCCTATTCAGAACCCTGAAGACCAATACCTTAATAAATAAAATAGACAAGTGGGATCTCATTAAACTAATAAGCTTCTGCAAAGCAAAAGAAACCATCAGGAGAGTAGGGAGAGCCCACAGAATGGCAAAATATTTGCCTGCTGTATATCTGACAATGGCCTAACATCTAGGTTCTACAAAGAACTCAAACATGCCGAAAGGAAAAAAACAAACAGCCCCTTTAAAAAGTGGGCAAAAGACATGAATAGACAATTCTCAGAAGAAGATATACGGGCAACCAACAGACACATGAAAAAGTGCTCAGCCTCACTCATCATCAGAAAAATGCAAATG
>NW_007001727.1:0-731 GCF_000164805.1 Carlito syrichta
TGGAGTCCTCTGTGGCCGTGCGAGTGCCCTTGCACTCCAGTCTTACAGACAGTGATTCTGACTCCAAATAATAAAAATCACCACCAAAACCACCACCACCGTCCCTGCCACCTAGCACGAGGAGTCACCCTCAGGGATGGGAGAGGAAATTGCACTTTCAGCCTGTCATTTGTGGGAGGTTTCAAAGGTGGCCACTGGGCACGTCCATCCTGTGCCTTCAGCCACATGCCCCAGAAGTCCTGTGTCCACCCTCCAAATTCATGCCCCACAGAAAAGCTGAGTGTGAGCTCATGGAACAGACGGCCCTAACCTAGGGTGGCCATTGGGCACCGAGCGATCAAGGCAGTCCAGCAACGCTGTTCCCAGCCCAGGATCCAGTCACCCTGTCTTCCACCTTCGGTCATGGGAAGGGCTGCTAACCTCTCCTGATCACTCCATCATCCCACTCCCACAAGGACCTTTCCCTGGGGTACTGTGGAAGCCCATCATGATGCATGAAGGAGGCGTCATTTGTGTTGCTGGGGTCTCCATCTGCAGGACTGGGGTGTAGTGGCACAATCATGGCTCCTGGGGCCTTGACCTGCAGAAGTCAGGTGGTAATACTGCCATGGCCCCTGAGCAGTTGGAACTCTTTTAAGCCATCATGCCCTGACCAGATTTTTGGGGACCCTCCTCACCCAAGACAAGGTCTTGTCATGTCACCCGAACCTGCTATCAGATCACTGAGCTCA
>NW_007001728.1:0-1491 GCF_000164805.1 Carlito syrichta
GAGGGGGGGACACCTTTGTAATATGTATACGGCTCTGAGGCACACATGGAGGAGGGCAGGAGCTCTTGTACTTGCTTCTTCTCAATTGCCTCGAGCTCAGAACAACCCTGATGCCAAGTTCACATTTTGGGGGTGGTATCCTCTGTTACCTGTGCGCACACCCCTCCTTCCTTAATCTACCATGAAGAGTTTCCCACAGAGAAAGAAAGACATATAGAAGAATACAGCAAATATTTGTTCCCCCAGTTTTGCCCAAGCCTGACATTTTGTCGTGTTTACTGGAGCTGTTTTAAGGAAATAAATGGCTCGAGTAGCCTGGCAAGTGCCACCAAACCCTTCCTTCCTCCAACAGAGAAAGCTTCTCCTGAGTCCAGCATCTGTTTTTCTGGGTGACAACTTCTGTACTGTTCCAGCGGATGATGATAACCATATGCAGTCTGTAGGGCTGTTCTGAGTCTTCCTGATCTTTCTCTGGAAGTGATAGCATGACTCCTGCAGATCGTTTTCTCTTTGCTGAGTCATATATTTTGGGGGTAGATCCATATGCACCCTAGGTTCTTTCATTCTCACGGCTGTGGAGTCCATGGGAAGAAGAGACTGCAGCTTGACCAAGCAGTCCTTAAGTGATTGGTGTGGCTGTACATCTTAGTACAGTACTGTAAGTTGTACAGGGGACACCCTTGTACACCTTTCCATGTGCACATGGCCTTATCCTGACTTACAGAATTCATGCAGAAGTGGAATTGCTGGCTCAGCAGGACACACCATTCACCAGGTCCCTAGCATTTGTGCCAACTTCTAGACAACCCTTTATGCATCCCTACCCCCACAGTGTTGGAGGGTGTCACAGATGCAGTCACCACACAAGGGTGGCCTGCTCCCAGAGTTCATTCTGTGTCCCTCTTGCAGTCCACTCAAATCCCTGGCCTCAGGTGGCCATTGGAAACATGAGCTGGGTCTTTCCTGGGTGACTTTCTTTGCACTTGACTTAGAAGAATTGGCCCTCCAGCTGCCTCTGCCTCTCGGGGACCCCTGGGCCTCCTAACCTCACTTGGTTTATCACTCTGGGTTCCCCTCCACTCCCAGCTCTGGAGATCTTTCGGGTTATGAGCCTGGCACTGCCTTTGGGTTCTGTTTTTATACAGTGCCTGTCACTGCTCTGGATTTGAAGCACATGGCTATGTGACAGCACGAACTCGCCACTGTCCTGACCCTACGCCTGCCTTCCTGTCTCTCCTGGGGCTCCGTCCTCAAAGAAAAACAAAAGACAGCTTTTTCTTCTTATCCGGGGAGGCTTCAAACACCCTTGCAGTCCTTCATCAGTGTAGACCGTGGTCATCCCTAGTTAGTTCGAGTGCCTTTTTTGTGCCGGGGTTTCATCGTGCCAGAGCCAGAGTGCAAAGGGTCTCCCCTGTCCCAGCTGCCGCCACTCTCTCTACTTCTGCCCTGGGGAGGAGTGGACAGTGGCAACTCACCTCCAGGGCTCTGAGC
>NW_007001728.1:1666-2418 GCF_000164805.1 Carlito syrichta
CAGCTCAGGGGGCATGGTGGCTCATGCTTGTCATCCCAGTCCTGTGCGAGGCCTGGGCAGGAGGTTTACATGAGGCCAGGAGTTCGAGACCAACTGGAGCAACATAGTGAGACCTCATCTCCACAAAAAAATCAAAATTAACTGAGTGTGGTGGCTTATACCTGTGATCTGAACTACTCGGGAGGCTGAGGTAGAGGGATTGCTTGAGCCCAGGAGTTCAAGACCAGCCTTGGCAACTTGGTGAGACTCTGTCTCTAAATTTTTTTGTTTAAAATTAGCCAGGTATGGTGGTGCCTGTAGTTCCAATTAGTTGGGAGGCTGAGGTGGGAGAATCACTTGAGCCCAGGGTTCTCAGACTGTGGCAAACTGTGATTGCACCACTGCCTAGGCAACACAGCAAGACCTTGTCTTTAAAAGTAAGTAAATAAAAATTGTAATGTTAACCCGGTCTCAGTGGCTCAGTCTGTAATCCTGTGCCATTGGGAGGCTGAGGTGAGTGGATTGCCTGAGCCCGTGGGTTTGAGACCTGCTTGGGCAGTGAGACCTCATCTCCACAATAAATCAAAAAATAGCTGGGTGTGGTAGCACGCACCTGTAATTCCAGCTACTTGGAAGGCTGAGGCAGAAGGATCACCGGAACCCAGCAGGTAGAGGCTGTGATGGCCGGGAGCGGCCACTGTACTCCAGTCTGGGTGACAGAGTGACTCCAACTCAAAAAAAAATTGTAATGTTTAGGCCCATTCCCCAGAATC
>NW_007001728.1:2438-8831 GCF_000164805.1 Carlito syrichta
TCCTCCTCCCCACCGAGATTCCTGCCGGTCCTTGCTCCCTGCTGGCCTCACATCTGTTTCTACCTTGATCACAAACATTGAGCACCTACTACATGCCAGTTCAGGGGGCATGGTGGCTCATGCTTGTCATTCCAGTCCTGTGCGAGGCCTGGGCAGGAGGATTGCATGAGGCAAGGAGTTCGAGACCAGCTGGAGCAACATAGTGAGACCTCATCTCCACAAAAAAATCAAAATTAACTGAGTGTGGTGGCTTATACCTGTGATCTGAACTACTCGGGAGGCTGAGGTAGAGGGATTGCTTGAGCCCAGGAGTTCAAGACCAGCCTTGGCAACTTGGTGAGCTCTGTCTCTAAATTTTTTTGTTTAAAATTAGCCAGATATGGTGGTGCCTGTAGTTCCAATTAGTTGGGAGGCTGAGGTGGGAGAATCACTTGAGCCCAGGGTTTTCAGACTGTGGCAAACCGTGATTGCACCACTGCCTGGGCAACACAGCAAGACCTTGTCTTTAAAAGTAAGTAAATAAAAATTGTAATGTTAACCCGGTCTCAGTGGCTCAGTCTGTAATCCTGCGCCTTTGGGAGGCTGAGGTGAGTGGATTGCCTGAGCCCACGGGTTTGAGACCTGCTTGGGCAGTGAGACCTCATCTCCACAATAAATCAAAAAATAGCTGGGCATGGTAGCACGCACCTGTAATTCCAGCTACTTGGAAGGTTGAGGCAGAAGGATCACCGGAACCCAGCAGGTAGAGGCTTTGATGGCCGGGAGCGGCCACTGTACTCCAGTCTGGGCAACAGAGTGACTCCAACTAAAAAGAAAATTGTAATGTTTAGGCCCATTCCCCAGAATCCATGGATACTGGGGATTGAATGGATTTTGAAAATATTGACTTGTTCCTTTGGACTTGAATGTACTTTTCCTTTACATAATATATATTTGAGTTGGAGTCTCACTCCATTGCCCCAACTGGAGTGCAGAAGCAAACTCATGTCCACCACAACCTCGACCTGCTGGTTCCAGTGATCCTTCAGCCTCAGCCTTCCAAGTAGCTGGAACTACAGGCATGTGCTACCAGCCCGTCTAATTTTTGATGTATTGTCTCGCCAAGTGGCCTGGGTGGGTCTCGAACCGATGGGCTCAGGCAATCCACTCACCTTGGCCCCCCAAACGCTGGGATTACAGGCTGAGCCACTGAGCCCAGCCCCTTTGTATAATATTTTTAAGTCATGATTTCCTTCCTGGTACTTGGAATGTTGTTCAGTAGTCTTCTTACCCTGAATGTTACTTTTTTTTGTTTGAGTGAATCTCCCTCTGTCACTCAGGCTAGAGTGCAGTGTCACATTCAGGCAATCCTCCTGCCTCAGCCTCCTCAGTAGGTGAGACTATAGGTGTGCGCCACCATGCCCAGCTAATTTTTTGACTTATTATAGAGTAGAGGTCTCATCAAGTTGCCCAGACTGGTCTCAAAGCCCTGGACTCAGGCCATCCTCTCACCTCAGCCTCCCAAAATGCTGGGATGCCAGGTGTGATCCACAGCACCCAGCCTGAACGTGACTTTGAATACCGGTGAAGGTCACCTGATGTATGTTTTCTATCACGTGTGTGACTTTTAATTTAATTTAATTCCTAAATAATTGATTTCCATTGCTAGACTAACAAGGTTTGGTGTTGGCCATCCTTGGTTTTTCCCAGCTGAGTTTCCTATCCGTGGACTCCGTGTGTCCTTCTGTGTTATTGGTTGGGCCATTTGTTGTGAGATGGTCATTTTTCTTCAGTTTTCCATTCCTGGAGCTGTGACGTTTTCCCTAATTGCTTTAATCCCCTGCCTTCTTTCTTGTTTGCTGGACCATGCCTACAGTGGGCTAGATCCTGTTCCTTGTGATTTCTCATTTATGATGAGCATGTTATTTTGACTCTCCATCTCTTTCTGTAGGCCTGCATGTGCCCCCTTGTTGAAACTCATTCTTTGGGTTGCATGTTTGTTTGGTAAGTTTTTTTGCTTTATTATTTCCCTCCCTGGCACAAAGCATTCTTGGAGAGGCTTTTTCTTTTGATCATCGTGCATTTTCACCCAGATCTGAGACACGGCCTCTGCTGTCTGCATGCCGCCTTGTGACCTGTTTATCATGTGTTTTTCTGAGCCACATCTTCATTAGCTCTGTGCTGGGTTTCCCTCTCATCTCGTTCTAGCTGGGTGTCAGCCTCTGGGTCGTTTTCCATTTGTTCTTATGGTGTGGAGTGAATCTCCCTCGACTTCCTCCCTCGCTAAGTTAGATTGATGGTCTGTTTACCTCTCTGAAGGATCAGGCCTGGGGATGAGTCTGTGGATGTGGAAGGCCCAGGCTTCCTTCCTCTTCTGAGATGTTCCTAAATGCATGGGGAGTGTCACCTCCCTGGTGGGGGGCGTCTCATCTTTTGTTAGGGACACCGACCCTCAAGGCATACCCTGTTCAGCCAGGATCCCTGCCAGGAACTCTCCTGAGAAGCCATCCCTGGCCACCTCCCCTGGTGCCCCTGTTCCTGCCAAGTCCAAGGAGGAAGAGAGAAGGACCCCATGTGGTCACCCATGCAGGTAGAAATTTCTGATTTCCGTCTTCTCATGGGTACCACTTCCTGGAATGTGGGTGATGTTGGGAGTTTTCCCACCAGGACTTGCATTCCTCCCTGGGCTGTCTGAGAGGGGAGAGGACCTATCTGGACTGAGGCCATTGTGATGCTGACATGGGTCCTCCGGGAATGGGAGTAGCCAGGTGGCTTCACCTTCCTAGGAGGCTCAGGGTAACCTGGCACCCCAGAAATAATCTAGCCACGCTGCAGGCCACAGGGGCCACCCCCGTGCCACAGAGAGGCTCTTCCTGGCATTGGGCTGTGGCCTTTTCCTCCTCTGGGTACTTTGTGGTGTGACTTTTGTATATTGGGTCCCTTGGCCTGACCTTCCTGGTCCCTGGGTGCTACATGTCCCCACATCAGCCTTCCAGTGGCAGAGACCCTGTGACCTCTGCTGGTTTGACCTATCCCAACACTGCAGGGTTTTACCCATTCAGCCCTCTTTATTTGTTTATTTATTGTTTTTTTTTTTTTGAGTCAGAGCCTCTGTCTGTGACCCAGGCTAGAGTGCATTGGCCCAATCACGGTTCACTACAGCCTCAACATCGGGGTTTCAGACAATCCTCCCATCTCAGCCTCCTGCGCAGCCTGGACTACAGCTGCATGCCACAACACCTGGATAATTTATTGATTTTTTTTGTAGAGATGATGTCTTGCTATATTGCCCAGACTGGTCTCAAAACTCTTGGTCTAAGGCAACCTTCTTGCCTCAGCCTTCCTAAGTGGTGGGATTACAGGTGTGAGCCTCCGTGCCTGGCCTCAACCACTTTTATTTCTTGTTCTGGCTTATTGATACTAGAGGGATGGTGGGGATGGGGAAAGTTCTCTCTTGGATTTCAGACCCCAGACCTCATGGTCCAGATCAGAAAGGGAAATGACTCCTGTCAGGCACAGACCCTGGCATCACACGCCCCTGTGAACCCATTTCACATGTGCACAAACCCATGTTCTGTAACTGTACTGAGAGAGAGGTGTGCTCATGACTTCTGTTATGTTCTCATGTGCCAGGCATGGTGTCATGATCTCTGTGCATTTTCCCTGTTCTCATGGCAACCCTGAGACAGGAAGCATTTGTGAGCAAATTTTGAAAGATGACACACCTGCACAGAGGGCAATGCCATGTATGACCCCTTAGGTACAGGGACAGCCAGGATGCCAGGCCCCGAAGGCTCCACCAACTCCCTCCCAGCTCAAGGTGGGCTTGTGATTTATCCCAATTCACACCTAGGGACATGGAAGGTCAGACCCCAGAGCCTGTGGGAAGCAGAACAGGCATCAGAGGACACATGGCCTAGGACCCTGCCACACATTGGGAGGAGGACCTGGGACTGCCTAGTACCTGGGCCTGATTTGCACCCATGGGTTGTATCCACCCTGAGAAATTGACTGGCGGGCAGTGCTGTGTGGAAACAGCCCTGGGCCATGGTCATCCTGGGATGCACAGAACCATGTTCCACCCCCTGGGTTCGCTGTGTGCTTTTTTTGGGCAAGGGTCTGCAGTTATCTGAGCCTTGGTTTCATCTGCGCAGGGGTGGCACACCTCTTGAAACTGGCTATCGTAGGCTGGCTTCAAGCCTGGTGATGAGTGTGCAGTGAGCTTGTGTCCAGTGTCCATCACCGTGACCTTTCTCCTACCTCTGCTTGCCCTGTGCGTACTTGGGCTCTTGTTGGCTGCCCAGTGAAGAGAGGAGAGTCCCTCTGGCCGTCTTAGCCATCTGATGTAGGTGAAGGGGAGGGACGAGGGCATTGGGGATCAGGGAGCATCCCTATAATGGCCAGATGGTGAGGGCCACGCAGAGAAGCAGACCCAGCACTGTGCCTCTTGTCTGGGAAGCCTGAGTCTTGCCTCTCTGCCTGTGTGACCCCTTCCTTGCAGAGTGGTCTTCACCATGATATTGGGGACACTCCTGTCCCCCCAAAGTCACTGGTTCTTTGTGCAGAGATGTTGGGCACCTGTCGCGGTGACTGATGGGTGGCATGTCCCCTCCAGGCCTGGAACCATGATTCCCTCCAAGAGGAATGCCTTCCTAGGGGTTTCTGGAACTGTGTGAAGACCTCTTCTCTTCACTTTTTTCAAGAGAAACAAAACTCCTGGAGGCTGAGGCCAGAAATCCCACAAGTGTGAGCTCTTGACCACAAAGCAGATATTGTTCCCACATGCAGTCCCCTGTGGGGATGACTCCTGTGTGTAGCCAGAGATACAAGATGGTTCCTGGAACCCTGCCTGGAGCGGCTAGGAGGTAACTGCTTTCGAGTGTGTCCCTTGGGGCCCTGTGCCTGCCTGCTAGGAACCAAGCTGGAGACGCTTCTGGGGTGTCCATCACACACCTCCACTGTGGCAGTCCACCCCACTGTGTCCAGATCTGCTCCTCCTTGCTGAGTGGCTGCTGTTTCCAAACTGTAACCCTGGTAGGATTGGAGCTCAGAGCATCTGCGTATGGACCTCTTCTGGTCTCAGAACGCTGTGAGGCACTCTGACCTGGTGATGTCTCAGCAGGGGAGGTGGGGTGGGGATTGTCAGTGGCAGGGGGTGATGGTCAGGCTCTGGGGGGCACAGGGAGAGCACCTCTCTGTGGTCTCAGATGCACAGTGCAGTGTATGCTGGCACTGGACATCCAGCCGGTCTTAGGAAACAGAGGCGTGAGCCAAAGTCAGTAAGACACGTGGGGAGTCCTGTTTTTTGTATTTCTGGAGGAGGTGAACAAGCAAGAGGCAATGACGCTGGCCCTGTGGTTTGTGGTTTTTAATCCACATTGAGCACAGGGGAATATATGATGGAACAGCGATGCCCTTTGGGGCTCTCCTTGGCCGTGTCTGGCCTCAGCCTCTGTCTCCACCTCCATGTCTGACCTCGGCCCTCATGCCCCCTTCCTGTCTGGCCTTGGCCTCCACGTCCCCTCCATGTCTGGCCTCAGCCCATGTGCCCCTCCATGTCTGACCTTGGTCTCCAGTTCCCTTCATGCCCGTCCTCGGCCTCCGTGTCTCCTCCATCTGCCCTCCCTAAGAAGTGGCACTGGGCAGCCCAAGTGTGGACCCCATAGCTCATCCGAATGAGTTGATGAAGATGCAGGGCCTAGCCCACTTCCTGGGAGATGCTTTGGGAAAATGAGTGTCCCTTTTTGTGTTTTAATAGAAGCTTCCCTTCATGAAATGGAAGCATCTTCAGGTGGGATATCTCACTCAGGAGAAAGTGTTTCGGCTGCTGGCCTGACCCCTCAGAGACAATATA
This sequence comes from Carlito syrichta, assembly GCF_000164805.1. NCBI lineage: Eukaryota > Metazoa > Chordata > Mammalia > Primates > Tarsiidae > Carlito > Carlito syrichta. The sequence continues at coordinate 8,272 of NW_007001728.1, forward strand.
TTGTATTCATCCATCTTCTCTCTGTCTCTGTTTCTGTCTCTCTTTGTCTCTGTCTCTGTGTGTTTCTCTCTGTCTCTCTTACTCTGGTATCTGTCTCTGTCTCTAATTGTCTCTTTCTCTCTCTGTGTCTATCTCTCTCTGTCTCTCTGTCCCTGTCTCTCTGTCCCTCTCTCTCTTTGTCTCTCTGTCTCTCTCCATAACTGACTATCTCTCCCTGTCTCTCTGTGTGTCTCTGTCTCTATTGCTGTCTCTCTCTGCTTTGCCCTTCTCTCTCTTTGTCTCTCTGTCTTTATCTTTCTGTCTATATTTCTCTGTCTCTGTCATTCTCTGTCTCTGTCTTTCTCTCTGTCTCTGTCCCTACCTCTGTGTCCCTCTCTATGTCTCTCTGTCTCTGTCTCTCTCTGTCACACACACACACACACACACACACACACACACACAGACACACACATTCAGCCCCACCCGGTCCCTGACTCTCAGCCTTGCCAGGAGGCTCTGCTGTGCCTAACCCAGCCCCCACCCCCCACTGACAGAGACATCCCCATTCCAGCAAATGCTTC
>NW_007001729.1:0-807 GCF_000164805.1 Carlito syrichta
CGGACTCAGGCAATCCTCTCATCTCAGGTTAATTATTTTTCAAATTTTTCTGTATAGACAGGGTCTGGCTATGTTTCTTAGGTTTGCCTCAAACTCTTGCATCAAGCAATACTACCACTTTGCCACCAGTTAATACTGCCATAATTTCCTTTCAAAGTTCTAGGACACCAAGAATGACTCACTGGGCCTTGGCTGGGAGTTCTTACAGGTAGTGTTTTCAGACACCTCAACAGGTGTGGGTTTGGGCTTTCTAGGTGGACTGGGCTTCTTGGGATTTTCCTGATTTTGCGGAGAGACAAATTGCAAAAGCAAGTCCCTAAACATCTGTGCTTCTAGGACTAGCTTAGTGCCCCAGCTAGTCCTAGCAAAGGTGGGGCCACCATGACAGCAACATGGGGACACACCAGGCAAGGCAGCACTGAGATGTAAATTTTCCACCTTGTTTTACCTAAGAGTCCTGTGCTAGGGGCACAGTTTTATAGTTGCCTGCTTAACCATTATTTAGGAATATAGAACAGGATTCAAGTGATTAATAGTCTAAAGTGAGGGAGAGTAAACTACTGAAACTATTAAATGAAGACTCTAATAACTAGGCCAGGTGTGGTGGCTCAACCTATAATCCCAGCACTTTGGAAGGCCGAGGCAAGTGGATTGCCTGAAACTGGGGGTTCAAGACCAGCTCGGGCAACTTGGCGAGACCACGTCTCTACAATAAATCAAAAAACTAGCCAGTGGTGTGCTCCTGTAACTCCAGCTACTTGGAAGGCAGAGGTGGAAGGATCTCCTGAATCCAGCAGCTTGAGGCTG
>NW_007001730.1:0-696 GCF_000164805.1 Carlito syrichta
CAAAAATAATAATAAAAGAGTAAACAGAAAAGCTACCAAACGGGAGAAAATATTTGCAAATTACATCTCAGATGAAGGACTAATATCCAGAACCTACAAGGAATTTAAACAACTCAACAAACACAAAAAAACCAAATAACTCCGTCAAAAGTGGGCAAAGGACATGTATAGGCACCTCTCAAAAGAAGACACGCAAGTGACCAACAAATATATGAACAAATAGTCATCGCTAATCGTCAGAGAAATGCAAATTAAAACCACAATGTGATATCACCTCACACCAGTCAGAAGAGCTATCATTAGTGAGAGAACAACAGATGATGGCACGGTTGCAGAGAAAAGGGAACGCTTGTTCACTGTGAGTGGGATTGTAAATTAGTTCAACTGCTATGGAAAAACAGTATGGAGATTTCTTGAAGAACTAAAAATTGAATTACCATTTGACCCAGCAATCCCACTACTAGGGATCTATCCAAAGAAATAGAAATCAACATATAAAAAAGATACCCGTACTCATACGTTCATTGCAGCGCTGTTCACAATAGCAAAATCATGGAACCAACCAAAGCGCCCGCTAACAATTGCCTGGATAAAGATATATACACCATGGAATAATATGCAGCCATAAGAAAAAGAATGAAATCATGTCCTTTTCAGCATCATAAATGGAGCTGGAGATCACCATCCTGAGTGAAC
>NW_007001731.1:0-4235 GCF_000164805.1 Carlito syrichta
CCCCCAGACTGGGAAAAAATATTTGCCAACTCCATGTCTGACAAAGGCCTTAACATCAAGGATCTACAAGGAATTCAAATGTGCTGAAAAGAAAAAAACAAAAAGCCCCATTACAAAGTGGGCATAAGATATGAATAGACAGTTCTCAAAAGAAGACATATGAGCAGCCAACAGATACATGGAAAAATGTTCAGCCTCATTAGTCATCAAGGAGATGCAAATTACTGAGATACCACCTAACTAGTCAGAATGGCTATCATCAACAACACAAAAAATAACAGCTGCTGGAGAGGATGTGGCAAAAAGGGAACACTTCTACACTGTTGGTGGGAGTGTAGACTAGTACAGCCTCTGTGGAAAACAGTGTGGTGATTCCTAAAAGTTCTAAAAATTGACCTCTCATATGACACCACAACCCCCTTACTGGAAAGATACCTGGAAGAACTCAAATCACTCTATAAAAATGATACCTGCACATGTAGGTTTATCATCGCATTATTCACAATAGCAAGAACATGGAACCAACTGTGCTGCCCATCAAAAGAGGACTAGATTTTTTTAAAATGTGGTACATATACACAATGGAATATTTTGCAGCCATAAAGAAGAACAAATCACGAACTTCACAGCAACTTGGATGGAATTAGAGTCTATAATACTGAGTGATCTTTCACAGAAACAAAAAACTGAGTGTCACATGTTCTTATTCATAAGAGGACCTTGAACAATAAGAAAAGGATTGGCAGTGGTGGGAAACTGCAGGGGGATGGAGAGGTGGGGAGGGGGGATTGACAGTAGTTAAAACCTGCCTGGGGAAGGTGGAGGGGCACACCTCATCAACAAAGGTAGCTGCACAATGAATATGTGTTTACCTAACCCTGAATTGTGTCCCACAATTTTAAAATAAATAATAGTAGTAAAAAAGAAAAAATGCTCAGCCTCACTAATCATCAGAGGAATGCAAATCAATGAACTACAATGAGATATTACCTAACTCCTATAAGAATGGCTATCATTAATAAGTCAAAAAGCAACAGATGCTGGCACAGGTGCAGAGAAAAGGGAATGCTTCTACACTGTACATGGAAGTGCAAACTAGTTCATCCTCTATGGAAAGCAGTGTGGCAATTTTTAAAAGAACTAAAAATTGACCTTCCATATAATTCAACAATCCCTCTCCCAGAAATATACCTGGAAGAACATAAATCTTTCTACAAAAAAGATACCTGCACATGCATGTTTATTGCCGTACAGTAGCAAAACATGGAACCAACACTACTGCCCATTGAGAGTGGACTGAATAAAGAAAATGTGGTACATATACATGATGGAGTATTATGCAGCCATAAAGAAGGACCAAATTATGAACTTCGCAGAAAGTTGAATGGAGTTGGAGATCATCATACTAAGTGAATTATCACAGAAACAACTGAAAACCACATGTTCTCACTTATAAGTGGGCCTTGAGCATTGGTCACATTAGTACAAGGGAAGAATTGGCAGTCACTGGGTACTGTTAAGGGAGGGAGGGAAACAGGAGGGTGGAGAGCATGTAACAACACAAAGGGTACTTGGTTCATTACCATAGGAAGTGAGGGCCAGTTAGAAGCCCAAACTTCACCTGCATGCAGCCTACTTATGTAGTTAATCCTTACTTGTATCCCACATTTCTATAATAAGATAAAACTTAAAAAAAATATTTTGTCTGACCTGAAGCCTCCACATTTTCTCTGCTAGCCTCCCCAAAGTGCAAGCCTGCTTCTCTACAGCTTACCGTGAGAACCAGTCACTTCAGTTTCTAATTTCCTTATTCATCAAAACTTGAGTCACATGTTGGCCTTCCTCAAATATATTTCTTGACTTGAGTATTACAGTCTGAGCAATGAAAAATGGAAAAGATCTGTACCCAATGAACATTTATCAGCTTATTTTATGAAGAGAGTTTGATTTTACTTAAGACCTTTTAAAAAACACTCTGACTTCTAGAGAACACTGCTCCCCATGTGAGATTCAAGACATCTGTGGGTCCTCAAGATTTCAGAATGCTATCCCAACATCTGCTTCAGGAAGTGAGCCGGGAAAGATACCATCCAGGCAGCTCCTCATATTCAGTGGCTGCCGGCTTCCTTTTGGAACCTTTCCTGTTTGGTTGCTGCCTGTTGGTTTCTGAATTAATCCTCAGGAGACAAGTCAAAGTGTTCTGATTCTTTTCACAATGCAACCTGTAGTCTGGTCCTTTACTCTTTAAAAATAACTAGCTTAATGTTCTTTTAACAGATTGGACCTTTCAGCTCTGCTGGGCCTTTCTCCCCGAATTTTTTTTTTCTTTTTAAAAATCTTTTTTTCCTTGCAGTTATCAAAATTTAAAGTTCAGTTTCAGTCACAGAGAAGCTAGTTATTCTGTCCAACTTTTAAAATTCAGCTCAAGTGTTACCTTCACAAAGAAGGAGCCAGTCTAATGTCCATACCTAGAACACAGGACTACCTCTATTACAGCACTTGTTACTACTGTTGCCAGCCTTACTTCCTCTCTACTCCCATCTAGACAGAGTATCCTATCTATATAGAGTATCCATCTAGACAGGACTTCTGACCTTCAGAACTATATGGCACCCAAGCACAGAAAAGTAAAATAACTTTCCCAAGTTCACACACCAGGGCATTGGCAAAGCAGAAATTTGAACCCAGATCATGTGGTTTTATGCTGTACTGCTTCTCTTCTCACTGAGCACTTGAGTCATGGTCGTATGCTTTGCTGGACCTGTGAGCATCTATATGCAAGAACAGGATTGTGGAAGTGGGCAGAGTACTGCAATGATTTGAATTAGATCCTGGATTTAAAACTCCAATAAAAGAAAAAAAAGTCACAAAGGACATTTTGGGGTACTTAGGGGGAAATTTGAATATGGACAGATGATATAATTGTAACCATATTAAATGTGCTGGGCATGATAAAGACTTGATGGTTATGCAAGGGAATGCATTTTTCTCAGCGACAAATGCTTAAAAGTATTTAGGGTGGAAGTGTCATGGTGTTTGCAACTTTCAAATGTTTCAGAGAAAGATGTATAAAAAGAAAGCAAATATGACAAAATGATAATAACTGGTAAATCTAGGTAAAAGATAAATGGTGCTTATTGTATCAGTTTATTCATTGTTTGTATCTATAAGCCATTCCTAAACTTAAAACAAAAGAATGATAGTGATAATAATTTTAATTGTTATAGTGAAGATAATGATAATGAAAAAGGAGAGCAAGATTGGGAATGAGAGAAAGGTCCAATTTACACAAAGGAAATTATTTCATGCTATAGTTCTTATACTGAAAAAAACTATGAACCACAATGTACTATTTCTACAAATTATTTATCATTTCAACTTTAAAATCTTTGAACACAGATTATGTATGTTCTGGTACTCAAAAAGAAACATTTCCTTTTTAGTCTATCAGCATATTTCCTGATTTTCTGTTCTGTGCCTGGCTTATTTTGAGACATAACTCATTTCTTCCAGTTCTAATGTTTTATGGTTCTGTGACACTGAAGTGTCTAAATACAATAGCAGCTGTAGCTCAAGGTCAAATCACACTGGTTGCTGTCAGCTGGGCATTTCCTAAGCATAAACTTACAGTGTTTGAACGTGAAGGTTAGTGAGGCACTGAAGGCGGGGGCACAATAAGCATCCCCAATACGACTACCAGAGGAAAAAAAAAATAAAGAAACTATTTAATCTTTAATACATTTTCATGGCTATTATTTCTCCTGAAATTGCTTTCAAACCCCTTTATTTTGCATGATGGCTCAGGAATCTTCATCCTAACATCTACCTTTCATTTAGTACCTACTATGGGCCAGGCATTGTGAATTAGGTATATAACCTACTGTATCCACAATGCTTATAACAACCCATTTTGCCCCATGGTCACACAGATGGTGAGTGACTGAACTGGGCTTAGTATAGAGCTATTGCTTTAAGCTTGGAGACTTTACACTGTGTTACTAAAACCTGGATTACAAAAAGGGAGTCTAAGGATAGTGTCACTGGGTTGCTTGCCTAACTCTCTCTACCAAATTAGAAAGGACAAATAGAATATATTCTTCTTAATGCACCAAGGTTATTACTTGTACTAGAATTAAATTTTGTCTCCCCACTTGCCTCCCCCAATCTTTGAGGGGAAAGGAACTTTGTTTTATTCATCTTTATTTTCTCAATGCCTATACATAGGTACTCTTCAA
>NW_007001732.1:0-646 GCF_000164805.1 Carlito syrichta
GAGTAGGGTGTGTCCTTTGCACACCTGGACCTGTTCATGTGAAAGGCATATGCTACCTTTGTTTCCTGTGATGATTGCACCCATTAAACGGCTTCTGGTCACGTGAGCCCAGAAAGAAAGGAGTCCAGTCTCTTTCTTTCTCCCCTTTTCTCTTTCTTTCTCTTTATTTTTCCAAAATAATCGCCGATGCTGCCACGCCTTCCAAAGGGCCCTCTAAATCTCTCTGCAGGGGCTGGCCCCCCACAATCTTCATATATACTGAGTAACACTCCTTTGCTATGGGTCTTAGATTGCCTGGGCCTCTTTCACATTGGATGATCCATTCAATGTGCATCCTCTATGATTAATGTCCCACTGACTGGCCCTGATAAGGAGGTATGGGTGTCCAAGTAACTGATCTTCCTTTGTAATGGGTGTCTCAGTCATTGGACCTGCATCATAATGGGTCCTCCACTGAGGGAATCTCCTTCATGATTGGTGTCCCAGTGATTGGTCCTCCTCCAAGTTGGTGTCCCCAGGAATAAGCCTTCTCTTTGATAAATGTACAATCGCCTAAGCCTCATCTATAATGTGTTCCTATGTGATTAGCCCTTCTCAGAGTGGGGGTACTCACATAAATGTCCTATCTATGGGATGGGAGCTCAAG
>NW_007001733.1:0-735 GCF_000164805.1 Carlito syrichta
CTTCCTCCACAAATTCTTTTCGAATTATAGATACTGTTATCACAGTAGAAGGTCATTTTAAATCCGTTTGTTAGTTCAAATAATGCTTAAAATCAATAGCATTTCCTACATATCTGTACACTCTACTTGATTCAGTAGGTAAAGTCGCCACGTTCTACAGCCCAGAATTTTTGCTGCTGAAAGTCACCTTTATCAAAAGAAGTAGTAAAATATATAAGGCCTTATATATTTTGTTTTGAAGCTTACTTTGATTGATTCATATCCTACCAATATCTATTTCTGACAAATGTTTCCTGAATATGAAATATATTCATATAATTATGGGTTATAATCTGGTATAAAGTATTGTTTACAGATCTTATTGAATCCTTGAAGTATCCTTTTTTTTTTTTTGACAAAGTCAAGTAGCATGGGGAAACAGAAAATAATCATCTATTAAATGTCAATCTTAGATGTATTTTCACACACACACACACACACACACACACACACACACACACACACGTACACAATGTATAAATGTTTGTAGGGAGTCCTATTTTCAATGATTCTTGCTGCTTTTCTCCAAAGGCATTTTGATCCTGCCTATGTGAAACATGCTATTTACAGCAGCTGTGGTTTAAAGCTTTGATTTGTCCTTCTCCACCAGTAGCAGCAGGTATAGAATTGCAATGGCTAGTCTAATTTAATATATTGTACCAAATTATCTGTTTTACATTTTGCATGTATTTCTCT
>NW_007001734.1:0-925 GCF_000164805.1 Carlito syrichta
AAGCACAAGATGCTGTAGAAGTTGAAGCCTGCAACAGCAGACCATCTACATCAACTTGTAGGGAAAAAATTCCTCTTGTTTGTGACCTAATTGAAGAGGCCCAATGATCAACGGCAGAAACAATAGTCAACACAACAGATAGCTCAATGGGCTCCTCTCACACAATAAAAAATTAAAATTGCACAAAAAGTTGCATCTACTCAGTGGGTGCCAGGTAATCTGCAGACAAAAGCAGAGCATTCAATGGAAATTTTAAACAAGTGAGATCAAGATCCTGAAGCATTTCTTTGAAGAATTGTAAGCAAAAGCAGAACAGTCAAGAACAAATGTCATGACAACAGTTTTTTGGGATGCTCAAGGTATTTTACTTGTTGCCTTTCTGGGAGGCCAAAAAATGATAACATCTGCTTATTCTGAGAGTGTTTTGAGAAAGTTAGCCAAAGCTTTAGCAGAAAAATACCTGGAAAAGATTCCCCAAAGCATTCCTCTTCATCACAACAAGGCTCATGCTCATTCCTTTTTTTCAAACAAGGGCAGTTTTTGAGAATTTCAATGGGAAATCATGAGACTTTCACTTTACAGACCTGATTTAACTCTTTCTTACTTCATTTTGTTTCCTTGTCTTAACAAATCTGTAAAAGGAACCCATTTTTCTTCTATTAATAATGTCAAAAAGGTACTATTGAGTAGAGCTCTCAGTTCTTTGGGATGGACTAAATGACTGATATCATCTTCACAAAAGTGTCTTGAATTTGATGGAGTTTACATTGAGAAATAAAGTTTATGTTTTTTTGTTTTTATCATTTTATTCCATTTTTTAACAAAACTTTTTGAAGTCCCCTTATATAATGTTACAAAAATAATTTGTTAAAATTAAAAAACCCACTAGACAAAGAAAGGTGAATAATCCATTCTTTGCTAGAAA
>NW_007001735.1:0-4008 GCF_000164805.1 Carlito syrichta
TCCAGTGACTGGGTCTACCCTGTAATGGTTTTCACAGTGACTGGGCCTCCTCCATAATGGGTGCTCTGCATCTTCTATGATTGGTTCCTCAGTGACTGGTCCTGATCAAAATAAAGTGCCACATTGAGAAGTCTCCTCTGTCATCAGTGTTTCATAAACAGAACCTACTCCGTACTTGTTGTTGTGCTAGTGTTTTACACTACCTCTTAATGGCTCTCCTATGTGATGGGTGTTTTAGTGATTGGCTCTCCTCTGTTATACTTTGTCAAGTAATTGGGCCTTCTCTATGATGGGTGCCTCTTATATGATGGGTGTCTCATATAGTGATTGGGCCTCTTATGTGATGGGTGTCTAAGTGAATTGATATCAGTTGAGACCTGTGCCACATTGACTTGCTGTCTTATGATATGGGTGCCTCGGTGACAGTCCCTCCTCTGTGGTTGGTACTCTATTGTGTGACCCTCTCATTTATGGGTGCCCCAGTGACTAGACCTCCTCTCTGATTAGTGTTACAATGACTGTGTCTCACCTGTGATAGATGTCTCAGTGACTGGTTGTCCTCTATGATGGCTGTGCCAGTAACTGGCTCTCCTCTATAATGAGTGATACAGTGATAAGATTTTTTTCTTCAATGGGTACTCCAGTTAGTGGTTTCTTCTACAATGGGTGCCCCAATGACTAACACTCTTCTGTGAAGGGTGCCCCATTGAGTGACCCTACTCTGCAATGTGTGCCCCAATGATTGTACCTCTGTGATGGATGCATTAGTGACTGGGTCTCCTCTGTAATGGGATAACCAGTGACTGACTGTGTTCTGTGATTGATGCCCCAGTGACTGGTTGTCCTCTGTGATGGTTGCCCTAATAACTGGTCCTTCTCTGTGATGAGTGATGCAGTGAGTAGCCTTTTTCTAAAATGGTGCCCAAATGACAGATCCTCCTCTATAATGGGTGCTCCAATAACTGGAACCCCTCTGTGATGTGTTCCCCTGTGACAGACACTTCTCTGTGATTTGTGCCCCATTACTGTTCCTCTTCTCTGTTGAGTGTCCAACAACAAGTAATCCTTCATAATGGGTGTCCTAGTAACTGGTTCTCCTCTTTAATGGGAGATCCAGTGAGTGGCCTGCTTAGTGATTGGTGCCCCAAGGACTGATATTAATCTATGATATGTGTACCAGTGACTGAGTTGAATGCACTATTGACTGGCCCTCCTTTGTGATTTATTATCTGGCCTTCATCCATCATGGGAACCTCAATGACGACCTCCTCTGTTTTGATACTCAGTGACTACCCTCCACTGTCATGTGTGTCCCACTGACTCGCCTCCTCTTTGATGAATGCTCCAGGGATTTGGTTCTCCTCGCTTAAGGGTGCTCCAGTGACTGGCTCCCTCTGTGATGTGTGTACCATTTACTGACTCTCTTCTTTGCGGGATTCCCCAGTGATATGCCTTCTTCTGTGATGGGTGCAACAGTGACTGCCCTCCTACACAAGGGGTATGCCAGTTACTGGTCCTCCTATGCAATGGAAGTACCAGAGATTGGTCTTCCATCTTAATGGATACCCTGATAACTAGCTTACCTTTATGAGTGGTTTCACAGTGACTGGTCCTTCTCCAAAATGGGTCCCAAATAACTCTCCCTCCTTTGTAATGATTGTTCTAGAACTTGATCGCCTCTCTGATGGGTGCTTCAGTGATCAGCGATCCTTCTAATGTGTGCCCCATTTACTGGATTCCTCTGTGATGGGTGCCTCAATTTTTGTCCCTTCTCTTTCACAGGTGCCTCACTAGTTAATTCTTCTAAGTGTTATGTTTCTCAGTGACTTGCCTTGCTAAATTATGGGTACCCCAGTTACCAGTTCTACTCTTTGATGAGTCCCCCAGTGAATGGTTTACCCCTGTTATTTGGGTTCTAATGACATGGCCTCCTATACAATGTGTGCTACAATGACCAGTCCTACTGTTATAGATGCCCCAGTGATTGGCCTTCCTCTGAGATGGCTACCCCAGTCACTGGTCCTCTTCCATATTTAGAAATCCAGGGTTTGGCTTCCTCTGTGATCTGTGTCTTAGTGACTTGATCTACTCTGAAATGTGCTTTTTAGTGTCTGAGTCTCCTCTATAATGAGTGCCACAGAAAATGGATGCTCTCTGTATATGGTCCTCCCACTGACAGGTGCGCCTTCATAATGGGTGGCCTAGTACCTAAATCTCCTCCATAATGGCCACCCCAGTGACTGACTCTCCTCCATGATGGGTACCTCAGTACTGACTCTCTTCTATGATGCGTGCACCAGTGACTGAATCTCCTCTGAGATAGATGGCTTAGTGATAAGCCCTCCTTTGAAATTGTTGACCCAGTGACTAACCCTGTTCTGTGAGGGGTGCCCCAGTGACTGGCATCCCTCTGTGATTGGTGATCGACTGACCTTCTTCCAAATTGGCACCCTGGTTTCTGGCCCTCCTCTGTGATGTATACCTAAGTGACTGGACCTCCTTTGCAATGGGTGCCCCAGTGACTGGCTCTTATCTCTGTTAATTGCCCCAGTGATTGGCTGTCCTCTGTGATATTTTCCCGGTAACTGGCTCTGCAGTATGATGAGTGATGTCATGACTAGACTTTTTGAGTGATGACTTCCCAGTTACAGGCCCTTCCTTATAATAGGTGACACAATGACTGACCCTCTTCTGCAATGGGTTCGTTAGTCTGATTCTCCTCTGTGGTGGGTGCCACATTGGCCCTCTTCTGTGATGGATGTCCAACCACAAGCAATTCACCATAATTGGCGTCTTGGTAATAGGCCCTCCTCTACATTGGATATCCCAGTGGCTTGCCCTGACTCATGACACTCCAGTGACTTGCCCTTCTTCATAATGGACCTCCTCTACATGATTCCTCAGGGAATGAGACTATTAGGTAATTTGTGTGACAGTGACTGACTCTCCTTTGTGGTATTTGCCCCAGTGACTGGACCACTTCTGTGATGGGTGTCTTGCTGCTCCTCTCTGTGATGACTGCCTCAGTGACTGTGTCGCCTCCATACTAGATGACTCAGTAATTAGTCGTCCTTTATAATGGGTGACACAATGACTGATGCTTTTCTTTGATGGGTGTCCCAGTGATTGGCTTTCCTCTGTAATGGGTTTCCCACTGACTGTCTTTCCTCAATGAAAGATTACCCAGTGATTAGGACTTCTGTATATTGAGTGCTGCAGTGGCTGGTCCTCCTTATTGATGGATGCCCAAGTGACTTGCCATCTTCTGTATAGACAGTCAGTGACTAACCCTCCTCTATGATGTATGCCTTTGTGACTGACTCTCTTATGTGATGGGTACCACAGTGACTGGTTCTCTTCTGTGATGGTTGTCACAGTTACAGTGCCTCCTCCATAGTGGGTGTCCCAGTAATGTATCCTTACTCATTATGGTACCCCAGTGACTGATATTTCTCTGTGATTGGTGCCCCAATGACTGGTGCTTCTCCCTAATGATAACCCCAGTGACTAACTGCCCTTTGTAATGATTGTACTACTTAATAGTTCTCTTCAGTGGGTGCCCTAGTGACAGGCCCCTCTTTGTGATTGGGCCGTAGTGACTGGTAAGCCTCTGTATAGATGGCCATTAACTGGTCCTCCTCTGCGATTGGTGTCACAATGACTGGTGCTCCTCCAATATGGTTGCCTCAATGACTAGCTCTACTCTGTAATGATTGTACTACTTAGCAAGACTCTCCAATGGGTACCCTAGTGACTATCTCTCCTTTGTGATGGGCATACCCATGACAGGCTCTTTTTGGCGACAGGTATCTCAGTAACTGCCCCTCTTTTGTAATGTGTCCCTAGTTATTGTGTTTCTCCATAACCCCAGCCCCAGTGACTAGCCCTCCTTTGTGATGATTTTTCACTTAATGGGCTTCCTAAATAATGGATGACACAGTAATTAGTCCTCCTTTGTGATAGTTTCCCTCTAACTGGTCATCCTATTTGATGAGTGTCCCCAGTGAC
>NW_007001736.1:0-767 GCF_000164805.1 Carlito syrichta
CCAAGGGGTGGACCTGCTCGCTCCTCCCTGGGGTCACCTGTGGGAAAGGGAAGGCCTGACTCTCAAACTGTCTGGGGTTGTCAGTCAGGTGACTCATGTCTGTCTCCTCGAAACTCTGGGAGGCTGAGTCAGGAAGATGGCCAGAGACAAAGAGCTCGACCCAGGCTGGACAACATAGCAAGCCCCCACCTAGACCCCAAGCAAAGCTCAGAAAACCTTGCTTGAGGGCAGACCTCAGCAGAAGGATTTTCTCAGGCCTGGAGCTCAAGACCAGGCAGGAAGATAAGGATGTCGGCCAAATGGAAAGCCTGTGATTGTAGCAGTTAGGGAGTCCGAAGCCAATAGGAAAGCCTGTTTTGGAAGGTTTGAGAGCAACCTGGGCTACCTAGTAAGGAAACAATAGAGAGAGAGGAAAAAGAAAGAAAGAAAGAAAGAAAGAAAGAAAGAAAGAAAGAAAGAAAGAAAGAAAGAAAGAAATCCATTCTCCTGCAAACATTCTGCCCTCAGTCCTTCCCCCCACCCCCACATGTAAGAGTTCCCAAAGCTCAGTACCTTCCAGCCCCAACCCCCCAATGTCTGCCCCCACTTTGGTGCAGGAGTTCCCGTGACTCCCTGGCAGGTTTCCTGACGGCTCTACTTTCCAAGGAGAGAAATGTGCCCCAGGCAGACCGACCCTCCGAATTGACAACGAGGACCTTCTGCCAGAAAGTCCAGGGACAAATCCCTCACATGGGGGACATTTATTCACTGACAATCCAATTTTTCCT
>NW_007001737.1:0-765 GCF_000164805.1 Carlito syrichta
AAAAAATGGTTTAACGGGTGGGGCAAAAACATCTACTCTTCTTTTTTCTGAGTCGGAGTCTTACTCTGTGGCCCAGACTGTAGTTCAGTAGCACAGTCAAGGCTACCGCAGTCTCGGCCTGCTGGGTTCAAGCAATCTTTCTATCTCAGTTTTCCAAGTAGCTGGGACTGCAGATGCACACCACTACACCCAACTAATTGTTTTTTTTTTAATTTACTATAGAAAAGAGGGCTTGTCATGTTGCTCAGGCTGGTCTCAAACTCCTGGGCTCAGGCAATCCTCTTGCCTTGGCCTCCCAAGGTGCTAGGATTACTGGTATGAGCCACCACGCCCGGCCTTACTCTTTTTATGTAGATTGTACAAATAGACTTAGTACCAAAACGAATGTACAGTATAGTATGTCTTTAATATTACATTTTAATGGTAAGTGGTGAGGCAATTAGGAAAAAAAAGTCTAAAAAAGATCCTTGGAGAAGGATCAATAATAATGATGGTGATGATGATGAAAAAGGTTGAGAAACAATGAAATTTAAAATAATTTAAATTTTAAACAATAATATATTTTTATTTTATACATTTTTATAAATTATAAGCCTGATTTTTAGTTAGCAAATTTAGCAGATGTACAATTACTCTATTAAATTGCTCTAGAGGTTTCTATGCACTGGCTTCTATTTCCATATTTATCTCGTCACTCCCTGTTATCAGTCTGTAATCCACACATCCGTGGTGCCGTGCTGATGCGTCACTGCATTTTGGTCTGTC
>NW_007001738.1:0-876 GCF_000164805.1 Carlito syrichta
TTGTTTATAGCAGTTCACTGTCCGGGAATAACTTGTATTTGTAATTACGGCTATTATTAGAAGCATGGAGGCTGTAGCTTGAATTAGAAAGTATTTAGTAGCTGCTTTGGTTGAGCGGGGGTTGGCTTTTTCAATTAGGATTGGTGTGATAGCCAATATACTTATTTCTAGTCCGATTCAAACTAGTAATCAGTGTGAACTGAATATAGTGATTATAGTACCTGAAAATAAGGTAAGGAAAATGGAGGATAAGGTTAGGGGTTTCATTAGTATGGGAAGGATATGAACCAACATTTTCGGGGTATGGGCCCGATAGCTTATTTAGCTGACCTTACTATAGAATATTGTGTAATTAGGTAGCACGAAGAATTTTGAATTCTTAAGTATAGGTTCAATTCCTGTGATTCTAGAAATAAGAGGATTTAAACCTCTATTATTTACTCTATCAAAGTAACTCTTTTGTCAGACATATTTCTTGTCTTATAGATGGGGTGGAATACTGCATATTAGGATGGGTATTGAGATGTATCATATACAAAAGGCTAGTGTGAGTGGAAGAAAATTTTTTCATAGAAGGTGTATTAGTTGGTCGTATCGAAATCGTGGATATGAGGCTCGGACTCATAGAAAAAGTGAGGTGAGGATGAGTGTTTTTGCTATGAAGTTGATTGTAAATATTTCGGGTGTGAAGATGTTATGTAGTGCGCCTAGAAAGATGATGGTAGTTAGAGCATTTATTATAATAATGTTAGTGTATTCTGCTATGAAGAATAGGGCAAATGGTCCTGCAGCATATTCAACATTGAATCCTGAGACTAACTCTGATTCGCCCTCTGTGAGATCAAAGGGTGCTCGATTTGTTTCGGCTAGTATTGA
>NW_007001739.1:0-700 GCF_000164805.1 Carlito syrichta
AATTTTTTGCCTATTTTATACACACACACAGTTTTTGACCAGTGTGGACCATTTAATTCTTTGAAGGGAAGTGACACAATTGACATTCACCATATTTATAAGATTTTTCTCTAATGAGTACATTCCTGTTTTCTAATATAGCCTTAAGAAGTGAAGGTTTCTCCACATTTTTTTACATTCACAGGGTCTCTCTTCAGTATGATTTTTTTCATGGTCAAGAAGAGATGTGGAACACATGAAAACTTTACCACATTCCTTATACTCATAGGTTTTCTCTCCAGTATGAGTTCTTTCATACATATGGCAGTGAGTGAATCAACTGAAGAATTTACCATTCTTTACATTGATAAGGTTTCCTGCCAATGAGAGTTTGCTCATACCTATGAAGAGAACATGAAACATTGAATGCTTTATCACATTTCCTACACACAGCATTCTTCACCACTATTACTTTCCACATCCTTGAAGAAAATTGAGACTACTGAATGCCTTCCCTTATTCCTGACATTCATAGGGGTTCTGTTTAGTATGAGTCTCTTTGAGCCTATGAAGATGACTGGACAGAATAAAAGCTTTACCACACTCCTTACATTTCATAGGGTTTCTCTCCAGTATGACTTCTCATATGGTTACAAACAGATGTAGAACCTTCTGAAGACTTTACCACATTCTTTTACATTTATACAGTTTCTCTCCAGTA
>NW_007001740.1:0-697 GCF_000164805.1 Carlito syrichta
CTCCTTGCCTTGTTAGTGCCATCTGATACAACTAGCCTTATTAGTGCCGTCTTATACTACTTGCCTTATTAGTGCCATCTGATACTATATGCCTTATTGTGGCCATCTGATACTACTTGCCTTATTAGTGCCGTCTGATACTCCTTGCCTTCTTAGTGTCATCTGATACTACTTGCCTTCTTAGTGTCGTCTGATACTACTTGCCTTCTTAGTGTCGTCTAATTCTACTTGAATTTTTAGTGTCGTCTGATGCTACTTGCCACCTTAGTGTCATCTGATTGTAATTGCCTTCTTAGTGTCATTTGATACTACTTGCCAGCTTAGTGTCGTCTGATACTACTTGCCTTCTTAGTGTCATCTGATACTACTTGCCTTGTTAATGTCATCTGGTACTACTTACCTTCTTAGTGTCGCCTGACACAAATTGCCTTGTTAGTGTAGTCTGATACTACTTGCCTTGTTAGTGCCGTCTGACACTACTTGCCATCTTATTGTCGTCTGATACTACGTGCCTTCTTAGTGTCGTCTGATACTACTTGCCATCTTAGTGTCGTCTGATAGTACTTGTCTTAGTGTCGTCTGATACTAGTTGCCATCTCAGTGTCGTCTGATATTACTAGCCTTCTTAGTGTCGTCTGATACTACTTGCCTTCTTAGTATAGTCTGTTAATACTTGCCTTGTTAGTGTCATCTGATA
>NW_007001741.1:0-712 GCF_000164805.1 Carlito syrichta
CACTCTGTCTAGCTAGGTAGGTAGCTAGTTAAGTCTGCTGGGTAGCCAGCTGGCTACTTTGTTAAGTCAGCTGTTAAGTTTGCTGGCTGGGCTGCTGGATAGTTAGGTAGCTAGGAAATTAAGTCATCTGGCTAACCAGCTGGCCAGCTAGTAAATTCAGCTGGTTTAGCCAGCTGGCTAACCAGCTGTCTAGCTAGTTCAGTCAGCTGACTAGCTAGTGATGTCAGCAAGTTAAGTCAGCTGACTAGCCAACTGGTTAGCTGGTTAAGTCAGCTAGTTTAGTCAGATGTCTAACCAGCTGGCTAGGTAGGTAGCTATCTAGATAAATCAGCTTGCTAGCCAGCAGAATAGTTGTTCAAGTCACTTAGTTAACTCAGCTGGCTAGTCTGCTGGCTTTGTTGATAGCTAGCAAGTTAAGTGAGGTGGCTAGCCAGCTGGCTAGATAGGTAGCCAGCTAGTTAAGTCAGCTAGTAAAGTCTGCTGGCAACCAGCTGGATAGCAATTTGTCAGCTAGTTAAGTCACCTGGCAACCGGCAGGCTAGCTAGTTAAGTCAGCACATTAAGTCATTTGGCTCTCCAGCTGGTTAGCTAGTTAAAGACATAGTTAATTCAGATGGCTAGACACTTGTCTAGCTAGTTATTTTTTGTAGCTAAGTCAGTTGGCCAGCTAGGAAGCTAGTTATATAAGTAAGCTAGTTATGGCGCCTAGGTA
>NW_007001742.1:0-683 GCF_000164805.1 Carlito syrichta
GAGAAAACCACCACCACCACCACCACCCCTGCCACCCAGCATGAGGTTTCACCCTCAGGGATGGGAGAGCAAAAGGCACTTTGTGGCCTGTTGGTTCTAGGAGGTTACAAAGATGATCAATGGGCAGGTTTGTCTCATGCCTTCAGTCAAGTGCCCTAGAAGGCCTGCCTCCACCCTCCATACTTGTGCCCCATGGCAAAGACGCATGTTAGCTCATGGAACAGATCGTCCCGAATTAGGGTGGCCATCGCACACAGAATGATCAAGGCAGTTTGGCAATGCCGCAGCCAGCCCAGGTTTTGGTCACCTGGTCTAGCACATTCGGGAGGGGGAAGAGCGTCTTCCTCTCCCAATCACCCAATCTTCCCCCACCCATGGAGAACTTACCCTGGGGAGCCAGGGATGCCCATTCTGATGCACGTTAGAGGAGACTTTTTTATTGCTAGAGTCTCTGTCGGGTGGTATGGGCCACAGTGGAATGATTGTGGCTCCTGAGGCCTCGACCTGCTGGGCTCAAGCAGTCCTCCCATCTCATAACATGAACAGCCAGGACTCTGGGAGCCACCAAGCCTGACTCTATTTTAGGGACCTCTCACTGAGACATGGTCTGGCCACGTTGCTCGGGCTAGTTTCTGAAACCTGGGCCCAGCCAGCCTCCCACCTCTACCTCCCAGGGTGTGGGG
>NW_007001743.1:0-4387 GCF_000164805.1 Carlito syrichta
AAGCTACCAACAGCATTCTTTTCAGACCTAGAAATATCTATACAGAAATCTTATGGAAACATAAAAGACCACAAATAGCTAAAACAATCCTTAGCAAAAGAAACAAAGCAGGAGGTATCACACTTCCAGACCTCAAACTTTACTATAAGTCTAAAGCAATCAAAACAGCAGGGTATTGGCACAAGAACAGGCATATATGGAACAGGATAGAGATTCTGGAAGCAAAACCTCAATTTCTCAACCAACTCACCTTTGACAAAGCCTCCAACAACAACCATTGGGGAGAGGAGAACCTATTCAGTAAATGGCACTTGAAAAACTGGCTGACCACATGCAGAAGATTGAAACAGGACCCCTACCTATCACCATACACAAAAATTAACTCCAAATGGATCAAAGACCTATACATAAAACTTCAAACTATAAGAATCTTAGCGCAGGAAACACTCTTATGGAAATTGGAACTGGGACAAATTCCTATTCAGAACCCTAAAGGCCAATACCTTAAGAAATAAAATAGACAAGTGTGACCTCATCAAATTATGAGCTTCTGAAAAAGCAAAAGAAACCATCAAGAGAACAGGGAGACAGACCACAGAATGGGAAAATATATTTGCCAACTGTTTATCCAAGAAAAGCCTAACATCTAGGATCTACAAGGAACTCAATGCACCAAAGGAAAAAAAACAAGGAGCCCCTTTAAAAAGTGAGCAAAAGCCATGAATAGACACTTCTCAAAAGAAGATATACAGCCACCCAACAGACACATGAATAATTGCTCAGTCTCACTCATCATCAAAGAAATGCAAATCAAAAGCACACTGAGACACTACCTAACCTCTGTAAGAATGGCCATCATTAATAAAACAAACAACAACAGATGCTGGTGAGGATGTGAAGAAAAAGGAATGCTTCTACATTGCTGGTGGGAATGCAGACTAGCACAACCTCTTTGGAAGACAGTGTGGTGATTTCTGAAAGAACTAGAAATTAACCTTCCATATGACCCAGCAATTCCCTTATTGGGAATATCCCCAGAGGAACTCAAATTATTCTACAAAGCAGATACCTGCACATGTAGGTTTGTTGCAGCTCTATTCACAAAAGCAAAAACATGGAACCAACCATGTTACCCATCGAAGCTGGACTGGATATAAAAATGTGGTTCATATACACAATGGAATATTATGCAGCCATAAAGAAAGGCAAATATGTGGACTTTGCAGCAACTTGGATGGATTTGGAGTTGATCATTCTCAGTGATGTATCACAGAAGCAAAGAACTGAGTTCCATATGTTCTCACTCATAAGGTGACCTTGAGCAATTATAAGAAAGTGATTGGCAGTAGTGGAAAACTGTCAGGGGAGGAGGGGTGGGATGGGCAGTTGGGGGAAACTGCTAGTGGAGGTAGGGGCATACATCATTAACAGGGGCAACTGCATGATCAATGGTTATATACCTAATCTTGAATTGTACCCCACATCTTTATAATAAATAACTTTTAAAAAACACTAATTTCAATAGATACTTTATATGTGTGTATACATATAAACATATATATTATATATGATGTGTGCATATGAATACATATATTATGTATATACATGCATCCTAATATCTGGACTATAGTTCTTTTATGTTTATATTAAAACATTGAAGCAATCCCGATTTTAAAAAAATAGAAAAAGATACCTGCACACACATGTTTATTGCAGCATTATTCACAATTGCAAAAACATGGAACCAATCATGCAGCCCTTCAAAAGGGAACTTGAAAAAAAAAAACTGTGGTATATATACGCAATGGAATATTACTCAGCCATAAAGAACAAAATTATGAACTTCACAGAATGTTGAATGTATTTGGAGTTTATAATACTGAGTGATCTATCACTGAAACAAAGAACTGAGTACCACATGTTCTTATTCATAAGTAGACCTTGAACAATTATCATAATACTATATGAAAGGAATTGGCAGTAATGGGAAACTGCCAGGGTGTGGGATTGGCAGTAGTGGGAAACTGCCGGGGTTGGGGGATACACCTTGTCAACAAGGGTACCTGAATAATGAACATTTATATACCTAACCCTGAATTGTATCCCACATCTTTAAAATTAAAAATTTAAAAAAGAAAAGAAATAGAATATCAAAGCCTCAAGTCAGAGTTCATGCAGCTAGAATATAAAATTCTTTCAAATTGTCTTTCACCCTGATTTCAATTTGACCTCATTTCTCCTATGGAATTAGTTATATTTCTCCTTCATATTCCATTTCTAAAATAAGGTCTTGATGCTTATATATCATGTCATTATAAAAATACCATAAAAGAAATCTTGAATATAATGGCTTGGGCCATGAGAGTTTTCATTATGAGTTGGTTCACTTATTTATGATATTAAAATCAAAATTTCTCCTAACAAATCACATAATATTCATATTAGACAAAATTAGGATATAAGTTATATTTATAATTTTACAAGTCTCAATTGGTTAAAATAACTCTGAATAAAGGACTGTGATGTCTGGATTTCTAACAATGAGGTTGTTACTTTAGAAAATTTTCTTCTAACTAAAAAAAGATCCATCAAGATGACTTTATTAATGATCTGCAGAAATACTCCATTGCATCATTAGGAGACTAAATGATCTACATATGTTCCTCTTTCCATGTTTTCCAAAATCTTCCATCCAATAAGTGCTAGTAAGCTAATAGACTTCAATTGGCCTTCTAAAATCTTTTCATGAAACAATAAGGTATTGCAGGAGTCCAGCTCCTGCAAGGTTCAGAGGTTCCAGAAGGTGAGATGGAGTAGGTGACTAGGGAGAAGAAAGAAAGGAACTGGGGAGAAAGAAAGGGACTGGACTACTGTTCAGGATGAGCAGAAGCCATTTATTGAAGGTTTGCAGTGGGCTTTTATCCCCAAATTCTGCAAAGTCATTCTCACATGTCTTTTATGTGAACACAATGCCAGGTGCATGAGGGGCATCACCCACCCACCAGATGTTCCTTCAGGCATGAGGAAGAACAAACCCAAAATTGTCTTTCTGCTCCTCATGCTTGGTTAATGTTCCTCAAAGGCAATGAAACACCTTCCTAAAGCACAATGTTTCTATAATCGATAACCTAAAAAACACATTACAAGTGCTAACCATAATCTATGACTAACCTATCCTATAAACCTTTTTCATTCTATGCTAATTTATACTAATACCAAGCTAAACAATCCCATTGAAACTTACAACCTGAGGCTGCCTAACCCAGAATGATTGGAATGTGGTCCAGTCCAAAGTTCAGGGTGGGCCCAACCTGAAGTAGGCTGACCGCATTCTTTTAATAAAATGGCTGCCTAAAATCTTATCTCTATAACCTATTTTCCAAAACTCATATTGCTATAATCTTAAGGTCACATACAAAAAGCCTGTGGTCAACACTGTCTCCTCAATGTGACCCAAGTTTGAACTATAAGTAGTTTGAAAACCAAAACCACAGTCTGTGGAAAAATGGGAACAATGAGCTTCTGAAGTTAGTTTGTGTTCATCTCGGTCTCAGAGTTATATGCTTGAGCTTGCAGGAGTTTTTTCTGGCTGTAGTGCTAAGCAGAAAAGGGAGAGGAAATGGGGTCAACAGCTCCCAAATGCATCCTAGTGGTCTTGGGGTCAACGGCCCTTCCTGATCCCTAACGCTCAATGGGCCTCCATGGCCGGCTCCCAACAAGGTATAGTTAGACTCAATCCAAAACTAAACTTAATAAAAAATGACATATGTAACCAAACAGCTGTACTAGGATAAAATATTATCAGTAATTCTAGTAAGTTTTCTATCCCATATACAGAGATTATAAAACTAATAATTTATATTAATAGTCAATTTGAATTTTGTGTGAATATGTAGTATATGTTAATATGCTTACACTTATAATATATATTTATAGAATACAATATTATGTATTATATGCATTATATATAATTTTCTTCAAATTGTATTGACAGGGAAATTTATTAAAGCATGATAAGTGTAAAATGTTTTTGCTGTTGTTGTTCTTATTGGTGCCATCGTGATTTTTTTAAATTATAAAGATGTGGGATACAATTCAGGGTTGGGTATACAAACGGTGATTATGCAGGTGCCCTTGATGAGGAGGTGTGCCCCTCCCTCCCATAGCGGTTTGCCTCAACTGCCAATCTCACCCGTCTTCCCCTGAGAGTTTCCCACTATTGCCAATCCCTTTCTTATAGTACTATAATTGTTCAAGGTCTGCTTATAGGTGAGAATTTATGATGCTCTGTTCTTTGTTTCTGTGATAGATCCCTGAGTGTGATTGGCTCTAAATACATCCAACTTGCTGCAAAGTCCATATGTTTGTCCTTCTTTATGACTGTGTA
>NW_007001744.1:0-925 GCF_000164805.1 Carlito syrichta
TTAGGTCTCTGATCCATTTGGAGTTAATTTTTGTGTATGGGGATAGATAAGGGTCTTGTTTCAATCTTCTGCATGTGGTCAGCCAGTTTTCTCAGCACCATTTACTGAATAGGTTCTTCTCTCCCCAGTGATAGGTGGTGGAGGTTTTGTCGAAGATGATTCTGTTGAGAAATTGAGGTTTTGTTTCTGGGATCTCAATTCTATTGCATTGATATATATGCCTGTTCCTGTACCAATACCAAGCTGTCTTGATGATTATAGCTTTATAGTAAAGTTTGAAGTCTGGTAATGTGATACCACCTGCTTTTTGTTGTTGCTGTTGTTGTTGCTGTTGTTGTTGTTGTTGAGGATTGTTCTGGCTATTCTTGGTCGTTTGTGTTTCCATATGAATTCCTGTGTTGTTTTTGCTAGGTCTGAGAAGAAATTTGCTGGAAATTTGATAGGTATTGCATTGAATATTTAGATTGCCTTAGGTAAGATGGATATCTTCACAATGTTGATTCTTCCAATTCATGAGCATGGGATATTTTTCCACTTGTTTGTATCATCTTTTATTTCCTTGAGCAGAGTTTTGTAGTTTTCATTGTAAAGGTTTTCACGTCTCTGGTTAGGAAGATGCCAAGGTATTTCACTTTTTTTGTGGCTATAGTGAATGGAATTGTGCTTCTTATTTGGATTTCTGTTTGTTTATTATTTGTGTAAAGAAATGCGATTGTCTTTTGCACATTTATTTTATATCCTGAGATTTTGCTGAAGGCCTTTATCAGTGTAAGGAGGTTTTTGACAGATTATCTTGGGTTTTCAAGGTACACGATCATGTCATCTGCAAAGAGAGATAGCTTGACTTCCTCTTTTCCTATTTGGATAATCCTGACTGCCTTCTCTTCTCTGATTGCTCTAGACAGGACTTCCAGTACTATATTGA
>NW_007001745.1:0-678 GCF_000164805.1 Carlito syrichta
CTATTTGTCATTTGTTTTTTCACTTGAAGCTTTTTCTCTTTCTCTTTTTCTCTTTCTTTCTTATTCTCTCTCTCCCCATATATATGTGTAGTTACATAAATGGGCATATGTATATAATATACGTATATATGTATATACGGAGGGTGTCAAAAATGTATAGACATTTTAAGAAAGGAAAAAATTGTATCAAAATTGTAATACATAATATATACCAATAGCAAAAGATGAATACAAGTGACGTTTGACTTCTGCAATTATAAGAGGTGCTCAAAGTGGTTATCATCGGTGTCCAGCTACTTCTGATTATGGCAAACTAAAAGTAATGCATAGATAACATCTTGTAAAATGTATATACATTTTTAGTACCCCTGATATATACATATGTCTCTCTCTCTCTCTCTCTCTCTCTCTCTATATATATATATATATATATATATATACACACACACATATATATATATATATATATACACACATATATAAATATATATATATATATATATATATATATACACACACATAATGTTTTATAAGCCATGTGAGAATAAAGTTGTATGAGGTCATAAATGCATGTAACTACCAGTGAGTATTCCCAGGCTAACAGGGGGACGAGTTAAACAGGAACATTCCCCAGTTGTTCTTTTTTCTTTTAAAGCATTGCATTTGGAGAATACAGTC
>NW_007001746.1:0-950 GCF_000164805.1 Carlito syrichta
CCACCCTCCTTTGGGAACTCTAGACCCAAGGACGGAGCTTCCTTCCCAAATGATCTCTGTCTGTTCACGATGATCTCAACTCCATACACAAATGGATGCTCTTCTTTTTTTTCCTATTTTCCTTTTTTCTATGAGTCAGAGTCTCATACCATCACCCAGCCTGGAGAGTGGTGGCTTGCTCCCGGCCAATGGAGCTTTGGCCTACCAGGCTCTGGTGAGCCTTTCCCTGGTCTTCCCTGGAGCTGGAATGACAGGTGTGCACCCCCACGTCTGGCTTATTTGGGAAGGAGGTCTCATCCAGAGGCCTGAGTGGGTCTCCGCCCGCAGGTTTGGGCCAGCCACTGGCCTCTACCTAGTGAAGCAATGGGATGATTACACTGAGCTCCTGAGCACAGCCTCAGTGCTTCATCAAAAACGAATCAGAATTCCTGGTGCACCTGGGATCCCAGTGCTCTGTGAGCCTGAGGCAGGAGGATGACTGAATCCCAGGAGCACAAGGCCCGCCTGGACCATGCAGGGATCCTCCATCTATGCACCCATCCAAATGTCTGGGGTCAATGTGCCCATTTTCCTGGTCACTCCAGAGGCTGAGGTGGGAGGATCACCAGAACCTGCAAATTTGAGGCTGTCATTGAATGATGGTCGTGTCCCTGAGCCCCAGCCTTGGTCGCACAACCAGACCCTGTCTCCAAAAACATCAGAATCATACATAGATTCTCATCTGGACATGGTGTGTTCACAGGGCGACTAGCTTTAGGGCAGGTAAAATGGGATTGTGGGTGAAGAAATATCCCCAGGTGAGGGATGTGTCCTGGACTTTCTTGACAGAAGGTGCTCATTGCCGAGTCAGAGGGTTGGCCTGCCTGGGAAACATTTCTAACCTCAGAGAGGAGAACTTGCAGGAACCCCGCATGGGAGCCTCGGGTACTCCCACACCAAAGCAAGGGCAG
>NW_007001747.1:0-752 GCF_000164805.1 Carlito syrichta
GTGAGGGTCCCCCTAGCTAAGCACCTTCCAGTTCTTACCTACCCCCAGCAGCTCCCCCCGCTTTGGTCCAGGAGTTTCCAGGCTCCCTGGCTGGGTTTCTGCCATCTCTCTTCTCCACGGTGAGAAATGTGGCCCAGGCAGGCTGACCCTATGACTCGGCAATGAGGACTTTCTGCCAAGAAAGGCCAGGGACATATCCCTCACCTGGGGACATTTCTTCCTCTGCAATCCCATTTTTCCTGATGTAAAGCCAGTCAACCTGTGAATACACCATGTGCAGTTTAGAATCTGTGTACGTTTCTGATGATTTTGAAGACAGGGTCTAGCTTTAAGGCCCAGCCTGGTGCCCATGGTCATGACTGTCATTCATTTCCAGGCTTGAAACCACGGGCTCCATTGATCCTCCCAACTTGGCTTCCAGAGTGGCTGGTACAATGGGCACCTCGATCCCAGACCCCTGTTTAGATGGGTGAGGAGATAGCATCTTCCTCTGTGGTCCGGGCTGGCCTTTGTCTCCTGGAATTCAGCCATCCTCCCACCTTGGCCTCCCAAAGCACTGGGATTCCAGGCATGGGCTGCCTTGCCCGGCCTTCTGATTCATTTTCTATGAAGGATGGAGGCCAGGTTTGGGGGCTCAGACTTATCCCAGCAGTTTGGGATGCCAGGCCAGAGGCCAGCCCAAGCCTGTGGCTGAGAGCACCCAGTCAATCTTGGCGAGACCTCGTCTCAACACTCTATCCCAAATGAGCTGG
>NW_007001748.1:0-743 GCF_000164805.1 Carlito syrichta
GAGGCCCACTGAGCGTTAGGGATCAGGGAGGGCCGTGGACCCCGAGACCGCTAGGACGTGTTCGGGAGCCATAGACCCCATTTTCCTCCCCCTTTTGCCATGCAGCACAAACAACCTAAAGGAACTCTGCTGGCCTAAGCTGAAGGCTCTGTGACTGTGACAGGCATGGCTCACTCTAGAAATCCATTGTTCCTGTTTCCCATAAACTGTGGTTTCAGCTTAGGTATTAGATATAATTCAAACTCAGGCCCCACATTAGGCACCATAAAATTCCTTGTTCTATAATAAATTTCTCTCAAGTTTATATCTCAACACTGATATTACATTGCAGATATACTGCATCTTTTGGAAACTGCTAGTCTTCATACTGTCTCTCCCTCCTCTCCCACTCTTTTACAGACCATTTAGTTGCACATTTGTGCTAGCATGGAGCATTCTGCCCTTCCTTGGCCCATTCCCTTTACTAACAGCCACCGCTTCCCATACCCTTATGCCCAAAGTTTACTTCACCTATTCGGGTTCCTAACTGTAGGCATGTCCGGCCTCCCTGACAATAGTCCGACATACACATCTGAATTTTTCTAGCAATTTTGCTCCCGATTTAACATTTCTCACTCCACAGGAATTCCCTACTATTCACAAAGTCAAGCCATAGTTAAAAGAGCTCACCAAACTTTAAAAAATATAGTTCTCCCCACCATATTTTAAATCATGCCTTGTTTCTTGTAAACCATTTAAATTTC
>NW_007001750.1:0-730 GCF_000164805.1 Carlito syrichta
CATAACCAGCTGACTTAACTAGCTAGCTACCTACATAGCCTGTTGGATTGCCAGCTTACTTAACTACTTTGCTACCTAGCTAACCAGCTGGCTATTGAACTGATTTAACTAGGTTAATTAACTAGCTAGTTAACTTGCAAGACAGCTGACTTAACTAGCTAGCTATCCAGCTAGGCAGCTGGCTCACCAGCTGACATAATTCAATGACTTAACTAGCTAGCAAGGTGACTTAACTAGTTGACTTAACCAGCTAGCTACCTAGCTAGTCAGCTGGCTTAACTAGCTAGCTTAATTAGCTAGTTATCTAGCTAGCCATCTTCATTAACTAGCTAGGTAGCTGACATATCTAGCTGTCTTATGTAGCTAGCTTCCTACTTAGCCAACTGACTTATCTAGCTGAAACAACTAGCTAGCCAGATGACTACCAACCTGACATAACTAGCTTTTTAATTAGCTAACCAGCTGGATAGCCAACTGACTTGATGAGGTGAGTTAACTAGATAGACAGCTGGTTTCCAGCTGACTTTACTAGTTGACTTAACCAGCTAGTCAGCAGTCTAGCCAGCTGACTTAACTAGCTGGCTACCTATATAGACAGCTGTCTAGCCATCTGACTTACCTAGCTGCCTTAACCTAGCAAGCTATCTAGCCAGCTCACTTAACTAGTTAACTACCTACCTAGCGAGCAGGATAGCCAGCTGACTTAACTATATATATCTAACAGCTAGCC
>NW_007001751.1:0-761 GCF_000164805.1 Carlito syrichta
CAGGTCTACTCATTTCATCTGGAAGCAGTTTGTCCATGCATCAAGTGCCATAACTTCTACAGCTTCCACCTAATAGACTCTCTGCTTAACGCAGAGACTCTGGAAGTCTATGGGGCTTTGCCTTTCTGTTACATCTGCAACAACAAAACAGAATAAAAAATTGAAATATGTACCCATATATATAAGAAAGTGATTGCCAACAAATGTGTTAAGAACACACATTGAGAAAAGAATAATCATCAATACATGGTGCCTTAAAAACTAAATATTCATGCATAAAATGAAAACAATAAACCTCTATCTGTTACAAGAAACAAAAACAAACTCAATTCAGATTAAGGACTTTAATATAAAACTCAAAATATAGAACTACTAGCAAAAATCATAGGGGAAACACTTCAGAACAGTGGTCTGGGAAAATACATTATGAATAAGACCTCAAAAGCACAGGTAACAAAAGCAAAAATTTAAAAATGGGATATATCAAACTAAAAATCTTCTTCAAAGTAAAATATACAATGTATAGAGTGATTAGACAACTTGCAGAATGGGATAACTTATGTGCAAGCTCTTTATATGATAAAGGTCTAATATCCAGAATATTAGGGTAATCCGAATAACTCAATAGCAAAATAATAATAATCTGATTCAACAATAAGCAATCTGAATAGATATTTCACAAAAGAAGACATACAAATGACCCAGTATATAAAAAATACTCAGCATCACAAATCACTGGAGAACTACAAATCAAAATCACA
>NW_007001752.1:0-701 GCF_000164805.1 Carlito syrichta
GGCCCTTCCTCTTCTGATCATACCATCGACCCTAGCCCACATGGGCCTTTCCCTGGGGAGTCATGGACTCCTGACTATTTTGGGGTCCTCTCACCAAGACATGGTCTGTCCACGTCACCTGAGCTGGTCTCCCAACCTGGGACTGAGGCAGCCTCCTGCCTTGGGTCCTGGGCATGGGGTAGATGGCTGTGAGCCATGGTGCCCGACCTGTACTCACACAAGCTGTCAGCGGGGGTGACACAAAGGCATGCTCCGGGATGGAGGCCACCACATTCCGTGTAGCTGTGATCACGTGTGCCACCACAAGCGACTCAATTGTTTGTGTTCTGGGGAGCAAAGAGCTATCGCTACATGACCCAGTTTGGTCTTGAACTCGCAGGATCCAGTGATCCCCTGCATCGGCCTCCCAAAGCCACAGCCTGAATATCTGCCGATCCACCATCTTTTGGGATCTCTATGCCCAAGATTGTGGCCTTCCTCCCCAATAACATCTGTTCAGGATGATCAGAAGTCCATACACAAATGGATGCTCTTATTTTCTCTCCTTTTTTATGAGTCAGAGTCTCACTACATTGCCAAGACTGGAGGACAGTGGCTCGCCTCCAGCCACTGCAGCCTTGGCCGACCAGGATCCAGGGAATATTCCCCCAATGGCCTTCCGAGGAGCCCGGAATGACAGATGCATGCCTCCACTCCTAATT
>NW_007001753.1:0-781 GCF_000164805.1 Carlito syrichta
CAAAGAAGGCACAAAAATGGAGGCAACTCCCCAGAGAATGGCAACTGTAGAACTGCTATTAGTAACTTCGGGTGCCACAATCACCCCATGACCAAGGAAACCAAAGGGCAGTGTGTAACTCTAAACCTATGTGACTGTGCTGCTGATGGTGCTAGAGCTCCCCCTGAGCCACTGCTGAGTTAGCACTCCCACTGACACTTTGCAAGAAGCCAGGAGCTCACGTGCTTGCTGATGATATGGCAACCTGGGAACCTGTGCCCCTGACAGCACAGGAATCAGAGCCCAGGGATGCTGGTGTTGAGGAAGCTGCTGGAGCAGCCTCTGCCACAGATGTCATTGGCACTGCAGTGCCTGAGCTGAAGCCCATGTGTGCCTCCCCTTGTCACTGTGGCTGCCAGGAGCCTAAGTAAATAAATGAACAGTTGACTGCAAAGACAGGTTTGTGCTTCTTCCCACCTTCTCATCTCTTGCCAGTGTCTCTCATGACCAGAGTCTTATTAGAAATCGACCACAAGGGAGTCTGGAAAATGTCGTTTGAGATATTTAGCCCCGGTGACACAGAAAAGAACACAGGACAGAACAGGGACTGAGCACTAACAGATGCATCACTGACCCAGTGTTTTATGTAGAATGTTCTAGAAGAAGAAGCTCTATAAGAGGGCTGATTAGCACGAATGCCTCTGTCCAAAGAGTCATACTCATATCAACTGTTAGATGCATTTTCTATCTTGGGAGTCCTTCCTATCTCACTCTCTCCCTCCTTCTCTCTCTTTCTTATTCC
>NW_007001754.1:0-626 GCF_000164805.1 Carlito syrichta
ATTATCCTCACAGTTTCTATTCCAATGGACTCTAACACTGTTATAAAAATGTTATTTAACAATCTATACCCTAATACTGGTCTGTTTAGAAAAATATGAGTACATCAAATTTATGAAATATAATATATGTTCATAATACATTTTTGTGAAAGTCATATACTTGCTTTTCTGAAAATTATACTATGAAACTTTCAAGGTTATTCATTGAGAAGACCAAGAAGATTTCTCTACCTAATGTGCTCACACAGTTGTTCCTGAGGAGTGACCTTTGGAAACTCTGGACTTTATTTTCTTGAATACTGGAGTGCTTCTTGAAAGGTACTATAGCCTTTTTGGCTGACTCTATATTTTTCTAGAAAATTCTCACTTCCCTTATTCTTTGTGACAATGTAACTGGTTAGTGGAAAGTGAGTCATGGTAGGAGATGAGAATGTAAGAGAGAGTATAGGACTTGGAAAATAAAATGGTTGTAGGCCTGAGGGCACATTATATTTTTGAGTAGAGACAGACATTCTAGAAGGATACTGAGAATATTCATCTCAGGTTTGAAAAAACAAGAGAGTACAAAGAGGTCTTTAACAATTAGTTGTGTCTTGAATGGGCAGAGTCACAGCTGACTTAGAATC
>NW_007001755.1:0-676 GCF_000164805.1 Carlito syrichta
AAATGGTCCATATACTTGATGGAATAGTACACAGACTTAAAGAAGACCATAATGATGATCTTCACAGCAACCTGGATGGACTT
The DNA here is from genome assembly GCF_000164805.1 of Carlito syrichta. Classification (NCBI taxonomy): domain Eukaryota; kingdom Metazoa; phylum Chordata; class Mammalia; order Primates; family Tarsiidae; genus Carlito; species Carlito syrichta. Next base: position 84 of record NW_007001755.1, read on the forward strand.
AGAGTCTATAATACTGAGTAATCTATCACAGAAACAAAGAACTGAGTATCACATGTTCTCACTCATAAGCGGACCTTGAATAATTATTGTAATACTATAAGAAAAAGATTGGCAGTAGCGGGAAACTGCCAGGAGGGGTTGGGGAAATGGGATTGGCAGTAGTGAGAAACTGCCAGGGCAGGGGTGACACACCTCACAACGAGGGTACCTGCATAATGAACATTTGTATATCTAATCCTGAATTGCACCCCATATCTTCAAAATAAAAAAATTAAAATCTTAAAAAAATAAAATTTATTTCTCTACTTACTAGGGAGCTGTACATCTTTCATCATATTTATTTTTGGCTTCCACTTCTACTATGAATAATTCATTTGTGTCTACTTGTGTGTCTCTCTATATTTTCCAGTTGTTCATTTTATATATATATATATATATATATGTATATATATATATATATATATATATATATATAGGAGACTATGTTAGCTATTTTTTGATCTTTCTCTTAAAATGGACTTTTGAAACTCTTAGTGAATTTTTCTTTTTTTTATGTGTGTGGTAAAGGTGGTAGACTTATTTAAAACATTTTA
>NW_007001756.1:0-787 GCF_000164805.1 Carlito syrichta
CATGGATGATGATGCTGATAGGAGGAAGGAAAGAAGGAAGGAAGGAAGGAAGGAAGGAAGGAAGGAAGGAAGGAAGGAAGGAAGGAAGGAAGAAGAGGAAAATCTAGACTACAAGGAACTTTACAAACAAGCCTACCGAACTGACTAATTTAAATTGTGTGAATGTAGGTTTTAACATCTAATTACATCTTTTATGCTTAATAGTTATCTGTTTCTCGTGTTTAGTAACTCTCTTAGTATGATACTTTTTAGTATCTCTTAGATTTATATATAATTATACTTTGTAAAGTGTCAGTGTTAAAAATTTAGGGTTAGGCCAGACTCGGTGGTTCAAGTCTCTAATCCCAGCACTCTGGGAGGCTGAGGCGAGAGGATTATCTGAGTCCACAAATTCAAGACCAGCCTGGGCAACATGATGAGATGTTGTCTCTACAATAAATTGAAAAAATTAGCTGGGTGTGGTAGCACGCACCTGTAGTTCCCACTAATTGGAAGGCTGAGATGGAAGGATCACCTGAACCCAGCAGATCGAGGTTGTGGTGGCTGAGAGCGTGCCACTGCATTCCAGCCTGGACAACAAAGTGAGACTAGAACTCAAAAAGAAAAAATGCTAGGCTTACGTTATTTTAAACATATAACTTCAGAGAGATTTATCATAAGAAAACAACAAAGAAGAATTTTTAAAATCCTTTGGTCCCAGCCACCCCCTTGAGAAGAGACCTATTAAGCCATGTGGAAACTTGAATGACTATCCAAGTACACATGAGGTGGTGACTTGTTGTAACTA
>NW_007001757.1:0-744 GCF_000164805.1 Carlito syrichta
TATTTAATTCAGCTATCTAGTCAACTGGACAAACCTCTAGCTAGCTAGCCGGCTACCTAGCAGACTAGTCAGCCAGGTAGCTAGCTAGTTAAGCCAACTGGCTAGCCATCTAGCCTACCAGGTAGCTAGCTAGTTAAGTTGACTGGCTCACCAGCCAGCCAGGCAACTAACTAGTCAATTAGTTAAGTCAGCTAGCTGGCAAACTAACTATTAAGTCAGCTAGCAAGTCAGCTAAGTATTCAGCTAGCTAGTTAAGTCCACTAGGTAGTCAGGTTGCTTGTCAGCTAGCAATTTAAGTCAACTAATCTAGTCAACTAACTAATAAACTAGATAGTTGTCATCTAGCCAACTAACTAGCCAGTTATCTAGCTTTTTAAGTCAGCTAGATAGACAGCTAGATAGCTTGTTTGCTAGTAAGTTATGTCAGCCACATAGCCAGCTAGCTTGTCAGCTATCTAGTTAAGTCAGCTAGCACATCAGCTAGATACTTAGCTAACAAGTGGGCTAGTAACTCAGCAAGCTGGTCAGCTAACTAGTGGCCTCACTCGCTTTCCATCAGTTCAGCTAACTAGTCTGCTCGCTCACCTGTCAACTGGTCAGCAAACTAGTTGGTTCACTCGCCAGTCAAAAGACCAACTAACTCGTCAGGTTGCTCACAGGCCAACAGGACAGCTAAGTAGTCAGTTTGCTCACCAGCCAACGAGTTAATCAGCTAAACAGTGGCTCTCTCGCTGGCCTACTAGT
>NW_007001758.1:0-737 GCF_000164805.1 Carlito syrichta
AAAAAGAACTTTCTAGCCAGTCATTCATGAGAGGTTTCAAAGGTGGACACTAGGCATGTCTGTCCCATGCCTTCAGCCATGTGCCACTGAAGTCCTGCCTCCACAGCCGTGCCCCACGGCAAAGACACATGTTAGTTCATGGTACTGATGGCCCTGAGCTAGGGCAGCCGTAATGCACAGAGCAATTAAGGTAGTATGGCAATGCAGCAGCAAGTGAAGTTTCCGGTCACCCATTCTGCCACCTTCGGATGGGGGAGAGCCCATTTCTCTCGTGATCACTTCATCATCACCTGCTCACTCGGACCTTTCCATGGGGAGCCGGGGACGCCCATCAAGATGCATGAGGGAGGCATCTTTTTGTGGCCAGAGTCTCCATTGGCCAGGCTGGGGTGCGGCATCAGGATCGTGGCTCCTGGGGCCTCGACCTGTGGGGTACAGGTGGTCCTCCTAACTCGGCATTCTAGCATCCAGGACTCTGGGGATCACCATGCCTGACTCGATTTTGGGGATCTATCACTGAGATGAGGTCTGGCCACAAAGCCCGGGCTGGTCTCCAACCCATGGACTCAGGCAGCCTCCCACCTTAGACACCCAGGGCAGAGGGCTGACGGCTGTGAGTCACAGTGTCCAGCCTGGACTGACACATTCTGTGGATGGGGCAATACAAAGGAATGCTTCGGGATAGAGGTCACCTCATTCCATGTAGCCGGGATTGCGGGCACCACCAAGTGTGACTA
>NW_007001759.1:0-547 GCF_000164805.1 Carlito syrichta
CGTTTCTCTGGTACCTACAAAGTGACCCCTGAGAGCCCGAGAAAGCTTCCACCAACATGTGTGCACGTCCAGGGATGGTTTACCAAATCAGTGCGTCTGCTTTACAAGATTAGTACCCACAGGCCTTTTTCTTACCAGCTCATCAAAGGCTGGTCCTGGTTGGTGGGACTCCTCTCCAGAGAGTCCCCAGAGCACAAAGTCGCTCCGGCAGCTGCTAGGGCATCTCTATCAGGAGATTCCATAGACCAAGGTCCTGCCATGAGGTCGCCAATTGCTGTGGTCGGGGGAACTCTAGGCCGCTCATCTTTGATACCAATAAATCAAAGGGGCAGGAAACGGTAGAAAGGTAGAAAGAAGCTTATTTCTGAGTTCGAATCCAGGGAGCAGAGCCAGACTCGAGGTCTTTCTAAAATGGTTCTGATCCAGAACTATTTTTTAGTTAGAAAAGATTGAACTTTCTTCTTCTTCTTCTTCTTCTTCTTCTTCTTCTTCTTCTTCTTCTTCTTCTTCTTCTTCTTCTTCTTCTTCTTCTTCTTCTTCTTCTTCT
>NW_007001760.1:0-993 GCF_000164805.1 Carlito syrichta
ATTCTGCTCAAAGAAATCAAAGATGACACAAACAAGTGGAAATATATCCCATGCTTATGGATTGGAAGAATCATCATTGTGAAGATGTCCATCTTACCTAAGGCAATCTACAAATTCAATGCAATACCCATCAAATTACCAGCAACATTCTTCTCACACCTAGAAAAAACAACACAGGAATTCATATGGAAACACAAACGTCCAAGAATAGCCAGAACAATTTTCAGCAAAAAAAAACCAAAGCAGGTGGTATCACATTACCAGACTTCAAACTTTAATATAAAACTACAAGCATCAAAACAGCTTGGTATTGGTATAGGAAGAGGCATATAGATCAATGGAATAGAATTGAGATTCCAGAAGCAAAACCTCAATTTCTCAACCAACTCATCTTCGACAAATCCTCCACCACCTACCACTGGGGAGAGGAGAAGCTACTCAGTAAATGGTGCTTGGAAAACTGACTGACCACATGCAGAAGATTGAAACAGGACCCCTATCTATCCCCATGCATAAAGGTTAACTCCAAATGGATCAGAGACCTAAATGTAAAACCTCTAACCATAAGAACCTTAGAAAAGGAAGGAAATACTCTCATGGAAATCGGAACTGGCATCCAATTCCTGTACAAAACCCGAAAGCCACAGGAATTAAGAGAGAAGATAGACAAATGGGACCTTATTAAACTGACAAGCTTCTGCAAAGCCAAAGAAACCATCAAGAGATCAGGGAGACAGCCTACAGGCTGGGAAAAAGTATTTGCCAACACCAGGTCAGACAAAGGCTTAACATCTTGGATCAACCAGGAACTCAAACGTGCTGAATAGAAAAAAACAAACAACCCCATTATAAAATGGGCAAATATATGAACAGACACTTCACAAAGGAAGACATCCGAGCAGCCAACAGACATATGAAGAAATATTCAACCTCACTAATCATCAGGAGATGCAATCAAAACCACAATGAGATAACCACCTTACTCCAGTCAGA
>NW_007001761.1:0-3178 GCF_000164805.1 Carlito syrichta
AATTCAACTCACCTATAGGCTCACCCACCAGCTTACTTGTTAATGCAGCTCACACTTCGACTCACTTGCAGGCCGAGTAGTTAAGTTGGCTCAACTGATGGCTCACTCGCCAGTCGACTAGGTAAGTCTTCTGACCAGACAGCTCACTCGCCAGCCAACTAAAGTCAGCTTATTCGCCAGCCAACTATTTAATTCAGCTGACAAGTTGTCTCACTCGCCAACTGACTAGTTAAGTCAGCTAACCGGTATGTGAATTAGAAGGTCAAGTAGTTAACTTGGCTAACCAATTGGTCAACTAGTTGGACCACTTTTCAGCCAAGTTAGCTCAGCTAACTAGTAGGCTGAGTAGTTAGGTGAGATAATTAGTTGGGCAGCCAGTCGTGTGACTAATTAGGTCAGCAAACCAGGCAGCCAACTGGTTAAGCAAGTTAGCTAGTGGGCCAACATGTCAGTCAACCAGTTAACCCAGCTAACTAGTCAGCTGGCTATTAGGTCAACTTGTTAAGCCAGATAAAAAGTAGGCCTAGTAGTCAACCAACGTGTTTAACCAGCTAAGGACTCGACCAACTCATCAACTAACAAGATAAGTCACCCAGCTAACTTGTAAACCAACTAGTTAAATCAGTTAGTTAACCCATTTAACAACTAGTTAAAACAGTTAGCTAACATTAACAACTCGTTAAGTCAGCTAGCTACCTCGTTAGCCACTAGTAGTCAGTATCGAGTCAGTAGCTAACAAGGTAGCTAGCTGTCACCTTGCTAATTCAGCTAGCTCACTAGTGAGCTAACTATTTAAGTCAGATGCATAAGTCTGCTACATAACTAGATACCTATTCATAAAATCAGCTAGATATTCAGCTAGTTAAATAGCTAAATATTGAATTCAGGCAGTTAAGTCAACTAGCTGAGTTAAGTCAGCAATTTAAGTCAGGTAGCTAACTAGTTAAGTCACCTAGCTAAGTCAGCTAGTTAAGTCAGTTTTCCAATTTAGTCAGCTGGATAAGACAGCTAGCTAGGGAGTTAGCTAATGGGTTAAGTCAGCAGGATGAGTCAGGTAGTTATCTAGTTAACTAACAGGTTAAGTCAGCTGATTCAGTCAGCTGACTAGCTAGTTAGCAAACGGGTTGTGTCAGTAGCTTGAGTAGGCTAGTTAGAAAGTTAGCTAATGAGTTAAGTCAGATGATTAAGTCAGCTAGCTAGCACGTTAGATAATGAGTAAGATGACTAGTTAGCTAGCTGGTTAAGTTAGCTAGCTAGCTAGGCTGCTAACTATTTAAGTCAACTTGTTAGATAGGTAGTTAGTTGGATAGCTTACTATTTAAGTCAGCTAGCTAGCTAGGTAGCTAATAGTTAACTATTAAATCATCTGGCTAGTTAGGTAGCTAGGTAGTTAAGTTAGTCAGTTAAGTTAGTTGGCTAGCTAGCTAGTGAGCTATTTAAATCAGTTGGCTAGGCAGCTGGCTAGCTTGTTAATTCATCTAGTTAAGAGAGCTGGGTAGCCAAATGGCAAGGTAGGTTACTAGCTAGCTAACTCAGCTAGATAGATACCTTCTTAGCTAGTGATGTCAGCCAATTAAGTCAACTGGATAGCCAACTGGCTATCTGGTTAAATCATCTAGTTTTGTCATCCATCTAGCCAGCTGGGTAGGTAGATATCTAAATAAGTCAGCTTACTAGCCAGTAGGCTAGCTGTTCAATTCACCTAGGTAAATCAGCTGGCTAGCCTGCTAGCTAGGTAGGTAGCTAGCTAGATAAGTTACCTGGCTAGCCAGAATGATAGCTTAATTCAGCATGGTAAGTCAGCTGGCTAGCCAGCTGGCTAAATAGGTAGCCTGCTAGTTAACTTAGATGCGTAGCCAGCTGAGTAGCTGGTTAAGTCAGCAAGTTAAGTCAGCTGGCAACCAGCAGGTTAGGTAGTTAAGACAACTCATTAAATCAGTTGGCTATCCAGCTTGTTAGCTAGTTAAAAAGCTAGTTAATTTGGATGGCTAGCCATCTGGCCAGCTACTTACTTCAGCTAGTTCAGCTAGGTGGCTGACTAGGAAATTAGCTATATAAGTAACTTAGTTATGTCAGTTGGGTAGCTAGTTAAGTCAGCTAGTTATGGCAGCTGGCTAGCTAGATAGCTAGCTAGGTAGCTAGATGGTTAAGACAGCTAGTCAACCCAGCTGTCTAGCTAGGTAGCTAGCTGTTTTAGCAAACTAGTTAAGTCAGCATGCTAGCTAGTTAAGTCAGCGATTTATGTCAGCTAGCTAGTCAGTTACCTGGCTGGGAAGCTAGCTAGTTAAGTAAGCTGGCTAGCTAGTTAGCTAGCTACTCAAGTAACCTAGTTAAGTCAGCTCACTAGCCATCTGGTTAGCTAGGTAGCAGGTTATTTAAGTCAGCTGGCAAGCCAGTGAGCTATATAGCTAGCTAGCTAGTTAAGACAGTTGGCAATCGAGCTGGCAAGCTAGGCAAGCTAGGTAGTTATGTAAGCCTGCTAGCCAGTTGGCTAGCTACTTAAGTCACCTAGTTTAGTCAACAGCCGAGACACCTAGATCTCTAGATATTTAATTCAGATGTCTAGCCTGCTGGCTAGATAGTTGAGTCAGCTAGTTAAGTCAGCTGGCTATCCATCTGGCTAGCTGGTTAAGTCAGCTACATAAGTCAGCTGGCCAGTCAGTAGGCAAGCTAAGTAACTAGCTAATTAAGTCAGTTAGTTAAATTATCTGGCTAGCTAGGTAGCTAGTTAGTTAAATCAGCTAGTAAAGTCAACTCGCTGGCTAGTTAAGTCAGTTAGTTAAGTAGGCTTACTAGTCAGATGCCTATCAGAGTATCTATCTAGTTAAGTCAGCTGACCAGTCAGCTGGCTAGCTAGCTAAATCACCAAGTTAAGTAAACTTGCTGGCCAGCAGATTAGCTAGGTAGTTAAGTAGTTAAGTCAGCTGGCAAGCCAGTGGTCTCTATAGGTAAGTAGCTTGCTAAGTCATCTGGCTAGCCATGAGGCTATCTAGTTATGTCAGCTAGTTATGTCAGCTTACTATTCAGCTGTCAAGGTAGGTAGATAACTATTTAAGTGTGCTGGCTAGCCAGCTGGCTACTTAGTTAAGTCAGCTGGCAAGGCTGCTGGCTAGGTAGGTAGCTAGTCAATTAAATCAGTGGACTAGCCAGCTGGCCAGTAGTTAATTCAGCTAGTTTA
>NW_007001762.1:0-12350 GCF_000164805.1 Carlito syrichta
CAGCAGGTTGAGGCTGCCGTGGCCGGGAGCGGCCACTGCACTCCAGTCTGGGCGACAGAGTGAGACTCCAACTCAAAAAAATAAACAAATAAAAAAACCAGCCTGGACAACAAAGCGAGATCCGCCCCTCCCCATTAATTAAAGAATAACAATAAATTTTAGAAATGTGAATCCCTAGTTTCTCACTCTCCCTCATGCTCACTTTTCATGCAACTTGCTTGGAGACCTTCTCTCCCTCGGGAAGCAGAGGCGGAATTTGCAGGAAGGAAACGCGCCCACGTGCTTCCCAGCGTGAGCACCCAGGGAGGGCCTCCCCTGCCACCCCCGGCCCACATGCTGGGGGTGGGGAGCGTGGATGGGCCTCGCGGGTGGGCTCATAAAGGGCTTCAGCACCCAGGGGAGCTGGCGGCCGCTCGCAGAACAGGCGCGCCCCCCCACGGCCCCACGGCCCCCGTAGCGGGACCTGCACCCATGGAGGAGGAGGCGTACCTGCAGTACTACATGGATCAGTGCACCACCCAGGTGAGCCTGGACGCCGCTGCTGCCCCAGGTCACGCCCGAGTCCCTGCCGGTTGTGAGTGCCCAGTCCTGTGTGCGGCAAGGGCTTTGCCACCCTCGTTTCTTCCAAAGTTCAGGCGACCTTCAGAAGTGGGCCGAGCACCCAGCCTTTCAACTGGACGTTGGAAGCTTGGAGAAGTAAACTGTTCGGTCAAGGTTGCCCATGAGAACTCATACCTGGTCTAGAGCTCCCTCACCAGATTGGTTCACGTATGCACTTGAGATAGATAGGGTCTCGCTCTGTTGCCCAGGCTGGAGTGCAGTGGGCAACTGTATCTCACTGCAGTCTCGACTCCGGGGCTCAGGTGACCCCTGTGTCAACCTTCCAAGTAGCTAGGGCTATAGGTGTGTGTTGCCACATCGGCTAACAGTTTGCTTTTCAGTTTTTTTGGCATAAGACCCGGCACGGTGGCTCTCACCCGTCACCTCAGCCTAGGCTATACAGCAACACAGCATCTCTGCAAGGTGTTTTAAAACTGGACAGGTGTGGCGGTGCACGCCTGTAGACCCAGCTACTCGAGAGACAAGGTCGGAGGATCGCCTGAGCCCAGGAGCTTGAGGCTATAGAGACAGGCCTTCTCTAAGTTACCGGGCTGGGTCGCCAGATTAAACTGTCTGCCCTAGTACTCGAGGAACACACACACACACACACACACACAGAGTTTGCTTTGTGCTTGCAGTAGTGGTCTCCGGTTCCAGCCAGCCTCTGCTTCGCTACGGTGTTAACACCAACAATAGACCTCGAGAAATAGTCTTTCTGCAGGAGTTGGTGGCCACTACCTTTGCTAACAAGTGGACTGGAAACACCTGTAGCTTCTTTTGGTTAACGAGTATGTTTTCTTGCTGATTTAAAAAGGAAAATCTTGACTCACGTCTATGCATCCCAGTACTTTGTGACGTCAAGGCAGAAGGATCACTTGAGGCCAGGAGTTCAAATCCAGGCTGGGCAACAGTGAGACCCCCACCCCCACCCCCCGCCACCATCTCTACAAAAGTTTAAAAATTAGCTGGTTGTGGTAAAATGCACTTGTAGTCCCAGCTACTTGGGAGCTGAGGCTGAGGCTGGATAATAGATTGAGCTCAAGGTTAGAATTGAGCCATGATCCGGCCACTGTGCTCAAACCTGGGTGACAGAGCAAGACCCTGGCTCAAATAAAGAAAGAAGCTTTAGCGCCAAGTACTGTAGAAAAGAGAGTCTCAAAAAAAGCAAGACAGCAACCGTTTTATGGGAGACTTTGAAGCAACAGTGATGGGTGCTGAGGCAGGCACAGTGACATCCCACAGCAAAAGAGCCCACGCAGGAAAGGTTCTGAGAAGATGAGTTGATGCTGTAAAACCTGTTCAGCACCACAGTTCTCCAGATGTGAGGCCAAGAATGCAATGAGCGGGCATCCCTGCAGACTCTGTGGTGTGTCCCCAGGAATCAGCTCGGCAGGGAGCTGCCAAGGCTTTAGGGCCTTGAGATATCACCTCCAGTAGCTCAGTGAATTCCCTGAGGGAGTGGCGCTCCCCTGGGTAAGAACTCTGACTCAGCTAGAATCCAGCTGTGATGGGAAAGAGGGAGGGAGACCCTGGCTGTTGCGGGGTGTAGTGCACACTGACTGATGAAATCCTTTCCGTCGAGGACAGGGGAGGCCAAGGTCCCGCGGCTCCACTTCACTTCTTTCAGGGCCGCCCTGTGGTTGAAGGTGGGGAGACATGATGGCTCATTTCCTGTTCTAAATCAAAATCATATTTCAAGCGAGTAGCTTCATTTGTCTAAGCGTTACCCTTAAATAATTAGTCACCCCTGCCATCTGCTGGACTCGTGATAACAGCACAATTCAGATGTGTCCAGACACGGTGTGTTAGGTCAGGCAGCGTTGTGCTGAGTTGTATTTGTGATCGGTCACCTGCCAAAAGAGAGATCTTCTTGAGTTCATCTCGCAAGCTGCACTGGAAATCTGGAAGCCAGGCCTGCAGCCTGGGCGAGGCAGGTGGTGAGGCTTGTACCAAGAGAATGGGTTTTCCGGGTAACAGAGCCGGTGACCTTGACATTAGCTGTTTCCCAGGTGCACACCTACCTTGGCTTCTGGGCCATGGTAGCTGAGCAGCCTTCCCTGGGCTGGAAGCACAATACATTGATTTAAACTGTTCTTAACGTTAAGATTCCAATAAGCATTTTCGTATTGTAAATTCATGTATTTAGGAGGTTTTCTTTTTTTCTTCCAAATCACTTCATACCTGAGAACAGAAGGTCCAACGCAAGGTCTTTAGTGAGGCTTGATTAGCATTCAAGACTATATCTTAACCTTCCTTCATGGATTTGCTTTAAAAATATAAACGGAAAACTCCAAAACGTAGTTAAGTCAACCAAAGTTTATAATTAAATAGCGCAGTATATCTGTTGTCTTCCAAGTGTGCACAGTTTACAGCATGCTTGCTCAATTGCCTCTATGATAATATTGGATTTAGAGAGTGGCAGCTCACCAGGGACCTAACTAAAGTAGGAAAGCGTTTATGGAAAATGCTTTCTCTGCATTTTAAGAGATACTTTCCTGTTTCTACTAAGTGTGCTTTGTAACTCTGTAAGACAATCTTACTGGTACTTTGTAGAATGAGGCAAGGCATGCATGTAAGCCCCTTGAACTGCCTCTTATCTTGAACACAATACCTGCCTGCCACAGTGGTACAGGAAGTCCCCAACATACAAATGAGTTCATTCTGAGAGCATGTTTCTAAGTCCAATTTGTTGTAAGTCCGACAAAGTTAGCCTAGATGCCCAACTCACCCGATCAGCTATAGAGTACCGTACGTACTTGACAGGCTATCCTGACACCTGGTGGAGAGAAATAATACATTAAAAAACACAAGTGTGCATCATTAAAGTACATAACTTGAAGGTTCGTGTATAGGGGACTTACTGTGTCCCTTTGGTGTAATGTGCTGTTCTTTTGTTGTGCTTTGTTTGTCTGTTTTGGGACCTGCCTAGGATGCCCTTGCCCCACCTGGGACTCCCCTGCTCAGCCCAGTTGTGCCTTATGATGTGTACACACCTAATGCATACATTCCAGAGAATGCACTGAATTCACATCTTGAACTCCAAGAAACAACGGGCGATTTCTCATCTGTGGATCTTAGCTTCCTACCAGATGAACTGATCCAAGACAGTAAAGACCAGACCGTCACTGGAGGCAAGCATGACACAGAAGAAAAGTGTGAACCTCAAAGTGAACAAAGCAGGTCGCCACCACCCAGCACACAGGACTCTGGGCTGGTCTTAAACAGCAGCAGTGCATCAAGTTCCCATTCATTTCTGCACCCTGGTGATGCAGACGCAGTCCAGCCCTTTCCTGAGAAACCCACCTCCAGCAGCTTGCCTCTGGCATCCTCAACTCCCATGACACCGATGACCCTGGTTTCGGAATGTTGTGGGATAGTGCCTCAGCTGCAGTAAGTTTATCCTTTTCTTTCCATTGAGCAATGCTTCTGGATACATGTTCTATGTGCCCGGATGCGATGGCAACTAATTTCAGGATGGTAGCGTAGGGGAGAGACCTTCGGATTGCATTGTTTGTTTTTTCAGTTCTTCAGAGATTGTGGCTTTAGACAATTTGATTATCTGTAAAATGAAGCACTACTTCTTGATCCTTTAAAAGGGTGTTGATGATTAATAGATACACTCTAGAAAGACTGTATCATTGATACTAAAGCACTGAAGTTCCTGAACATTATGGCCGGGGTTGGATAAACACAAAGGGCATAAAGAGGTAAAATCGAATTTGATTTGCACAAATTTGATTCAGAGTTGTACTTCTATTTTGAGGCATTCTTTTGTAACGGATCTAAAGCTGAATTTTAGGCGGTCAGTCATTACATTTCAGAAACTGGTATTCATGACTTCGTTTGGGGACTTTATATTTTACTAGGGACCATGTCACTGTTTATTCACATCCGTAATAATTCTCCCCCTCAGAAGTTGCTAAGGCACAACATATGAAATTAGGAAATGCACATGTTATTCTTGTCCGTTCTTCTTTTTTAGTCTTTATATGTGACTTACCTTTCTAAATTTACTTTTCTTCAGGAATATAGTTTCTACTGCAAACCTGGCCTGCACATTGGATCTAAAGAAAATAGCTTTGCATGCAAAAAATGTAGAATATAACCCAAAGGTAAGGTTTCTCGGTAGTCCTCTCAGCAACTAGCTTCTCTGTAGATTTTCTTTCCTTCCTATGATCATGATATTGAGTCTTTCCTTTGTTTTGTTTTCTCTTTTGTTTAATTTCTTTTTTTTTCTTAATCGTAATGTGGGTCTCACTATGTCGCCCAGGCTGGTATTGAACTCTTGGCCTCAAGAAATTCTCCCACCTCAGCCTCCCAAAGTGTTGGAATTACAGGCAAGAGCCACGGCACCTGGGCTATTTTTATTTTCTCTTTAAAAGAAGAATTGTTTTTAAGTGAAAAAGCTTTTGGTTAACTCCTAACGTTAATCATTTCACTCTCTGCTTTATCATTATAAAAAATAATCCGGCTGGGCTCAGTGGCTCCCGCCTATAATCCCAGCATTTTGGGAGGCCAAGACAAGAGGATCGTCTGAGCCCAGGAGTTCCAGATCAGCCTGGGCACCACAGCGAGACAAGTAAAAAACTTAGACAGGCGCGGTAGTGTGTGCCCGTAGTCCCAGCTACTTGGAAGAATGAGGCAGAAGGATCACCTGAGCCTAGCGGGTTGAGGCTCTGGTGTCCATGATTGTGACGCTGCACTCCATTCTGGACAACAGAATTTAAAAAACCCAATTCATTCCCTGTACTGAATAAAGTAACTGAGTAGTTCCTAAAAGTTAAGACCTTTTCCTTTTCAGTATCACTATTTTCAGCCTGGCTGTTGGGACACTGGCTTTTTAAAAATGCCTTCATATTCTTGGAAATACTTTCTTCTAAATGTTGTCTCAGGTGGCTGACACTTGTGTATTTCTTCATTTACCCTTTATTTTATTTGAGAAAGTCATATTGTTTAAAGTTCAGGCCTCAACTTCCTACGATTCAGGAATTTTTTTTATCCCCTCCAAGTTTAGTAAAATCTATCCTTTCTTGTGTCCTGCCAGGGTCAGGCATCCCATTTTCAGTGACCTCTTTACTTAGGGGAACTGGATTTGTCAATCCAATCAACCTTTCATGATTTGCCATCCTCTGGACTTAGGAGTACAAAGATGAGTAAGACTGGGCTCCTACTGAGAAAAGCCTCCCTGGCATCAGTGGTGGAGGATTTATCCAGTTAGGTAAAAAGGGCCACATTAGTCAGAGCCTAGAAAGCATCCACTCTGCCATTTTCTGTGTCATGTTGGCGGTTAATAATGATTTTGTTTCCCTGTGCACTGAATAGAAATCATAATAGACTCAATTTAGTTCTGTCATGGAGATAAACGGGATACACACTGTAAAGCTCTTAGCAAAGGGCCTGAAACATGACAGTTACTGATATTCTCCTTAACAGTTATTGGAATTGTTTGTACATGCTGGCGAGTGCATTTTAACTATAATCACGTTTGTTAATGTGGGGAGAAGAGACCCAGACATCATTTAGTGTTTCCATGCAATCTCTCTCTCTTCAAGACTCATATCTGGCTCCTTTTTTCCACCGGGATAATGTCCTCTCCTACGTACACAGAGATTGAATGCTGTCATCATGAGGATCCGAGAGCCCAGGACGACAGCCCTCATATTTAGCTCTGGGAAAGTCGTCTGCACTGGAGCCAAAAGGTATGGGAATCGTCCTTCCACCCTCACCAGACAGAAAGTTTAGTGTGTAAAGCAAGGAAGCATTATCTTTCCTGAAGAGTTGATTCCATAAAATGCCAAATTTGGGGTTAAAAATCTTGTAATACTGACTTATATGCCCCATTTACAGTCCCCCCAACCTATTAAGCTGAGGCTGTTACCACTTTTTTCTTTTTTGAGTCGAGGTCTCACTCTGCCACCCAGGCCGAGGTGCAGCAGCACGATCACAGCTCACCGCAGCCTAGACCTCCTGGGCTCAGGGGATCCTTCTACCTCAGCCTCTTGAGGAGCTGGGACTACAGGTGCACGCCAGCATACCCGGCTAAGTTTTCAATCTTTTATTGTAAAGATGACATCTGGCTATATTGCCCAGGCTGGTCTCAGACTCCTAGGCTCAAGTTATCATCCCGCCTCAGCCTCTTGACGTGCTGGGATGACAGACATGAGCCACCATGTTTCTAAGCTTGTTTCTAAGGTGCAAATTTTGTTTTCCTTTGAGTTGGAGTCATATTCCAACACCCTCGATTTGATGGGCTCCAGTGATCCTTCCACCTCAGCCTTCCAAGTAGCCGGAATTACAGGCACGCGCTACCACGTGTGGCTTTTTTATTTTTTTATTTTTAATTTACCGTAGAGCCGAGGTCTCGCCAAGTTGCCTGGCTGGTCTTGAACTCATGGGCTCAGGCAATCCTCTTACCTTGGCCTCCCAAACTGCTGAGATTATAGGTGTGAGCTACTGCACCTGGCCGCTATGGAAACTTTTAACAACTAATTGTTTCCATAGGAACTTCTGTGTCCTTTTAGGACGCCTGCTGTGATGTGATGTCCTACACAGCTGAAACTACGGGATGATGGAAACTTCTGAAATTTGAGCTTATTTACTTTTGGGGGAAACATTAACACGTCAGTTAGGCCAAACGTGGTTGTTCAAAATGGAAGCCATGTATTTCACTGCTAACGTGGGGACGTGGCTTTGCCAAGGGCATTTCAGGAATTAGAAGTGGGTGGGGAGAGCCAGGTGTGGTGGTGCCTGCCTGTAGTCCTAGCCATTCGGGAGACTGAGGTGGGAGCATCCCAGAAGTTCGAGGCTGCCATGAGCGTGATTGTGCCACTGCACTTCAGTCTGTGAGACCCCCGTCTGAAAACAAAAAGTGGGTGATGAGAATCCACATTAATTAAGGTGAGGTGTATATGAAGTAATGAATGCACAGGAGAGGGGCAGTCTTGGTGAGAGATCTAGGCAAGAGAAGCGGACACTCCCATTGGTCCAGGCAGACAAGTTCCAAAGGGTTTTTCCTCTAGATGACAACAGGGGCAGCCCGAGAGGAGTGTGGGATTCACCTGATTCACCTGCCAAGTGCCCCCATTCTGGAAAGCTCTGCTGTGCACTGTATTGTTCTGGCATGACAGTCGAAGAGAATCTCATGACAAAGGAAGCCTGGACTCTCAGGACTTCACCTTCTCCAGGAGGATCTAGGGTTTGAGTGGGACAGACACCATGAGGACATGGCCACAAAGCAGCCGAATTTTTCCCTCTCCTTCCTCTCCTTCCTCCTCCTTCTCCTTTTCCCTCCCTTTCTCTCCTCCTCCCTTTCCCCCCTTTCTGTCTTTTCTCTCCTTCTCTGTCTCTTCCTCCCTGTCTTCCCTCTCCCCCTCTCCCTCTCTATTTTCTTAAGAAACAGAATCTCACTCTCTTGCCCAGGCTGGAATGCAGTGGGGCAATCATGGCTCACAGTAGCCTTGACCATCTGGGATCCAGAGATCCTTCCACCTCAGCCTCCCAAGTAGCCGGAACTACAGGCACATTCCACTGTGCTCCACTAGAAGTTTTTTCTTGTGTTGGGTATGATTTGAATAACAATGTGTGAGAAAGCATGGGCAAAACTGGGTAGGTTTTGAGGTTTTTGTTTTTGAGGCTGGGTGTCTGTCGCCCAGGCTGGAGGGCAGTGGCACAATCACAGCTCACCATGACCTCGACCTCCTGGGCTCAGAAGATTCTTCTGCCTCAGCCTACTGAGTAGCTGGAACCACAGGCATACACCACCACACCCGACTGATTTTTTGTTGCAATGTGCTCTCACTATATCGCCCAGGCTGCTTTTAAACTCCTGGGCTCAAGTAATCCTCCTGCCTCGGGCTCCAGAAGTGCTGGGACTACAGGCGTGAGCCACTGTATCTGGCAGAGGTTTTGAGGCATTTTCATATGGTTATTTTTGGACAGTTCATCCCATGAAGCCCCAAGAACTGATGCCTTGTCTGGGCTGCTCAGCACATATCTCACCACCTCGTGTGGATTTTTCTGTACGTGTGTGTCCTTATTTTGGTGGTTCTTCCCACCTAAATGGCACACACTTGGAGACCCGAGAGATGGTTCTTAAACATTAGTGAGCACCGCGATGACTGCTGGACCCCACCCCCAGAGATTGTGTGTGGCTGGGTGGTACATGGCACGTCACCTTTCTAACAAGTTCCCAGATGATGATGCTGGTCTAGGGGTACACATCTGGAGATCCAGTGGAAATAATCTTATCAAATAGCATTTTAGTAAGAAGAACCTTAGAGATGAAAGATGATAAATTAAGTCAAGAATGTGTTTGTGGTTCCGTTCAACAACCGTGCATCGTACAAGACCGTTTACAAGGTGCTCAGGACACAAGGATGGGGGGTAAGGCCTCCTCACAGAGCTTAGTTTCGCCGTAAACATTGAAAGATAAGCACGGTGCTGATGGTAACAATACAACCAAAAAGAATGCAGTTCAGCAGTCTAGGGACATGTCATGAAGACATCTCTCAACATGTGTCTCTCCTCAGTGAAGAGCAGTCTCGACTCGCAGCGAGAAAGTATGCTCGTGTGGTGCAGAAGCTTGGGTTCCCTGCCAGATTCCTCGACTTTAAAATCCAGAACATGGTTGGGAGCTGTGATGTGAGATTTCCCATTCGGTTGGAAAGTTTGGTGCTAAACCACCAGCAGTTCAGTAGGTATGACAGTTACGTGGCTTCCCTTTGTGTTTACCAGGATATGTGAGTGATGTTTTGGGCTTCTAAGAGAATGTATGTTTCAGAGAAATTGGGATCATATAAAAGGTGGAACATGGTAGGCGAAAGAGTTAAGGTGCTGTGTTTGCATCCTCAGAGGTTATCCTATGTGCCCTGTTTTGTTGTTGTTGTTGTCTGTTTTGGTCAGGGGTTCACTCTGTTATTCAGGCCGGAGTGTGCAGTGGCACAATCGTGGCTCACCACAGCCTTGAACTCCTGGGCTTAGGCGATCCTTCACCTCAGCCTCCGAATGGCCGGGAGTGCAGGCCACAGTGCCCGGCTAATTTTGTATTTTTTATTTTGCAGAGATGAGGTCTCACTATGTTGTCCACATTGGTCTCAAACTCCCGGGCTCAAGTAATCCTCCTGCCTCAGCCTCTCAAAATACTGGGATTACGGGAGTGAGTCACCACACCCAGCCAACTCAATCTTTTGAAATAGTGATCAATGAACTTAAATTGCATAGGTAACACTGGACGACTTACTAGAATACATCCCTGGCTGTGCTTTGTCACCAGAGATTTCGCTTGAATTTGCTGTCCTAAAAAGCTCAGTGGTGATGTCAGAGGCCCACACACGAAGACCCACTGATCTGTAGATTTTGTAAAACAGGCACAAGTGGCTTGATGGCATTAGCAAAAGAGTTGGGGTTTGAGATGGATAAGTGAGAAGGGGCTGACCACCGGTGAGGGGGACAGGGATGGGGAGAAGTCAAAAAAGGATGGCGGTAGCACATTTTAGGAAAGCAGTCCTATCTGGTGTTGTCCTGATTTTTCGGTGGGGCGTGTGTGTTGGTGGTGGTGTGTGTGTGAGTGTGACTGCAGCCCCATCACAATCGGTGTATTCCTGTCCCCCGGGATATCTCTAGCCCTCCTGACTTCTCCCAACTTGCCGTCTCCACAGCCAGTGCCTCCACCCTCTCATAGCTGCTCTGGGGCTTCTCCACCCCCTTGGGACCTCCCTGAGCTGGAGGTTGATCAACACCAAATCCCTCTGCCCCCTGGGGTGGACACATGGGCAAGGCTCTTGACCTGGCTCTGATGCCCTTCAATTCTCTTGATCGAACTTCAGCCTAAGTCCTTTCATGCCACATCTTACCCTCTCTCTGCCATAGAGCAGTTCGTCCTGTTTGATAGCGTGCATGGGGTCCTGTAGCGGGGCATTCCCTGTCTTGTGTTGGTGTGCCTTTTATACTTGATCTGAGGTGTTAAAAATGGCTTTGCTTTTTCTAGACTTCTACAAAAGTTTAGTTTACATGGATTGGAAAATATGAATGAGTTTCCATTTATAGACACAATCCTGAATTCTAAAACTTAGGCTAGTTTAATTTTCTTTCTTTATATACCGCCTGTCCAAAAGACAAATAGCAGCAGTCTAGAAATTTGTTGCTGTTGTTGTTGTATCTGCTAAGCACATTTAACTTTAACAGTTCATAAGGGCATACACAATGTGTTTATTTGGGGGAAACCTGGAAAATCCAGTCTTTTTAGCAGACTTGTGTGAAAAGACAGGGAACGTTTAATCACCAAGATCTTCATATAAAATTAAATCAGATGCCTGAAGTCGCCATAATTTCTAATAACCTAGGATGGGTTGCACTTGAAAAACATATTGGGATCAAAAATTAAGTGTTCTCGACTGCCACAAGAAATTACTGAGGACACGCAAGACTCTGTTTCCTCGAGAGAGCAAAAAGGTTTTTGGTAAAACAGCTAACTTGTTTGCAGCTTCTCTAATATGCACGCTCATATATAGGGTCTTGAATGTTATGGGAAAGGAGTTGAATCATGTAATTTTTAAGGTCTTTTTTTTCTTTTATGTCTTAACAGTTACGAACCTGAACTGTTTCCTGGCCTTGTTTATAGAATGGTAAAACCACGGATTGTGTTGCTCATCTTTGCATCTGGGAAAGTTGTGTTGACAGGTAAGTGCTGATTTCAGACTGTCCTCAAACTCAGTAACTGTGCGTCTGCGTTGCTTACTCTTTTAAATAGGCTTTTTTACCATGAGAAAGTATTTCTTGCTCTTACAGAATACCGAGAACGGTGAAATGTAGAAGGAATATCGCATCACCCATAGGGCCCACTCCCTAAAATTTTTTTTCACACTTCTAGGTCATTTTGGAGTACATGTCACCTTGACATCTTGCCATTTCATATTTCATTTCACATTCATTTCATTTTTCACATTTGATTTCATTTTTCACACTTCACATTTCATATTTCACACTTCATTTCATATTTCATTTCATTTCATATTCCATTATATTTCATTTCATTTCATTTCACACTTCACATTTCACACTTCGTTTTATATTTCACACTTCATTTCATATTCCATTATAATTCATTTCATATTTCATTTTATTTCACTTTTCATTTCATCTTTCATTTCATATCATTTCATTTTCATATTTCATTTCATTTTCATATTTCGTTTCATTTTCATATTTCGTTTCATTTTCATATTTTGTTTCATTTTCATTTTTCATTTTCCTATTTCATATCTCATTTCACTTCATATCTCATTTCCTATTTCACCTCATTTCCTATTTCATCTCATTTCCCTTTTCATTTCCCTTTTCATTTCACTTTCCATTTCATATTTCATTCCATTCCACTTCATATTTCATTTCACTTCATATTTCGCTTCATATTTCATTTCATTTCATATTTCATATCATTTCATATTTCATATTTCATTTCATTTCACTTCATATTTCATTTCACTTCATATTTCATTTTACTTCATATTTCATTTTACTTCATATTTCATTTCACTTATTTCATATTGCATTTGATATTTCATATCATTTCCTATTTGATTTCCTACTTCCTATTTCCTATCATTTCATTTCATATTTCATTTTATTTCATATTTCATATTTCATTTACTATTTCATATCATTTCATATTTCATATCATTTCATATTTCATTCGAATCCATTTCATATTTCATTCTGTTTCATATTTCATTTCATATTTCATTCCATTTTTC
>NW_007001763.1:0-764 GCF_000164805.1 Carlito syrichta
TTATCTCAGTGTAGTTTTGATTTGTATCTCCTTGATGATTAGTGAGGATGAACATTCTTCATTTGTCTGTTGGCCGGTTGGACGTCTTCCTTTGAGAAGTATCTGTCCATATCTTTTGCCCACTTTGTAACGGGGTTGTTGTTTTTTTCTTTTCAGCACGTTTGAGTTCCTTATATATCTAAGATGTTAGGCCTTTTTAGACATGGGGTTGACAAATTCATTTTCCCAGTCTGTGAGCTGTCTGCTGCTCTCTTTATGGTATCTTTGGATTTGCAGAAGCTTGTCAGTTTAATGAGATCCCACTTGTCCATCTTATCTCTTTTTTTTTTGAGTTAGAGTCTCACTCTGTCACCCAGACTGGAGTGCAGTGGCTGCTCTCGGCCACTGCAGCTTCGACCTGCCAGCTCTGGCGATCCTTCTGCCTCAGCCTTCCAAGTAGCTGGAAGTACTGGCGTGCACTACCATGCCCAGCTAATCTTTTGATTTATTGTAGAGATGAGGTCTTGCCAAGTTGCCCAGGTGGGTCTCGAACCCGCAGGTTCAGGCAATCCACTCACCTCAGCCTCCCAAAGGTGTGGGATTACAGGCTGACCCACCGAGCATGGTTTTATCTTATCTCTTATGGCCCATGCATTTTGGGTATTGCTCAGAAATTGGACCAGTTCCAATTTCCATAAGGGTGTGTCCTGTATTTTCTAAGGTTCTTATGGTTTGAGGTTTTACATGTATGTCTCTGATCCATTTAGAGTTAATTTTTGTGTATG
>NW_007001764.1:0-610 GCF_000164805.1 Carlito syrichta
CACTACCCAGATACTGGGTCATATATTATTCTAGATCTTTCTGTGAATGTATTTTTATTTAAGATTAATATTTAAATCAGTACACTTGGAGTAAAGCAGATTACCTGCCATAATGTGGGTAGGACACAACCAATCAATTGAAGTCCTAAGTAGAAAAATATTTACCTCCCCAAAGAAGGAAGAATTCTTCCAGCAGACTGCCTTTGAATGCAAGCAATACCAATTATTTTCTGGAACCCCAGCCTGTAGATTGTCAGCCTCCACAATTGTATGAGACAATTTTTAAAAATCAATTTCAATCTCTCTCTTTCTGTCTCTCTCTCCCTCCCTCTCCCCCACCCTCCTTTCTCTTTCATTTTACACACACACACACACACAGGTTCTATTTTTTTTTTTTTTTTTTGCAGAATCCTGATCAAATTTTGGATGAAAATTGTTTTAGAGGAAGAGAATCTTAAAGATAAGTTTTCTAAGGGGATTCAGAAGTTTCTGGAATCCCAATAAAAATAGAATACCTAAAAGCATAAATGACTCTATTTCTGGTGGGAAAGGGGGCACTGATAGTTCATGGTATGAATGTGGCAATAAGGATACATGAAATATCACTGGA
>NW_007001765.1:0-737 GCF_000164805.1 Carlito syrichta
TCTAGACAGCTGACTTAACTATCTAGCAACCTAGCTAGCCAGATGTATAGTCAGCTGACTTAACTAGGATACTTAACTAGCTAGCCTGCTGGCTAGCAGGCTGACTCAACTGCCTAGGTACCTAGATAGTCAGCTGGATAGCCAGCTGAATTCACTAGCTAGCTAGCAATGTATCCTGCTGGTTTGCCAGCTGACTTATCTACCTAGGTACTTACGTAACCAGGAGGCTAGTGAGCTGACTTATCTAGGTTACTTAACTAGCTATCTAACTGCCTAGCCAGCTGACTTAACTAGGTAATGACCAAGCTAGGCAGCTGGCTATCCAGCTGACTTAACTCACTGAGTTAACTAGCTGACTTAAGCTGCTAGCTACCTAGTTAGCCAGCTGGTTAATCTAGCTGGCTTATCTAGCTAGCTATCTAGCTAGCTATCTAGCTAACCAGCTGACTTAACTAGCTGACTTAACTAGCTACCTACCTGCCATAATTAGCTGACTAATATAGCAAGCTTTCTAGATAGCCAGCTGACTTAACTAGCTGAAATAACTATCTAACCAGATGGCTAGTCATCTGACTTAACTAGCTTTTTAACTAACTAACAACCTGTATAGCCAACTGTCAATGAGTTGAATTAACTAGCTAGACAGCTGGTTGCCAGCTGACTTATCAAGCTGACTTTACTTTGCTAGCCAGCTGGGTTGCCAGCTGACTTAACTAGTTTGACTTAAACAGCTAGTC
>NW_007001766.1:0-693 GCF_000164805.1 Carlito syrichta
TGATTGGCCTTACCTGTGATAAGTGTCCCGGTGAGAGGGCTCTGTAACGTGTACCTCAGGGATTGACTCGAATCTGAGATGTATGTCTCAGTAACTGGCCCTACTCTATGAAGGTTGCACCAATGATTGGCACTCCCCTGTGAGTGATGTCACAGTGACTAGGTGTCCTTTGTGATTTGTGACCTAGTCCCTCTCTTTCTGTGATGGGTGTCCCAGTGATTAGCCCTTCACTGTGATGGGGGACTTAATGACTAGCAATCCTCTTTGATGGGTGTCCCCATAATTTGGCCACTATTGCAATGGGTACTCTGCACCCTCTGTGATGGGTGTCTCAGTTATTAGGTCAACTCTGTGATAGACGTATCAGTGATGGGGTTGCATCTGTCATGATTTCAACAGTGAATGGCCTTCCTTTATAAATGGAAGCCCACTGACAGGGCCTTCTAACCCTAAACCTAACCCTGACCTTATCCCTAACCCTAACCTTAAACCTAAACCTAACCCTAGCCCTAACCCTCTAACCCCAAACCTAACCTTAACCCTAACATTTTGCGATGGGTGTCCTAGTGACTGGGCACCCTTGCTGTTTGTTCCCCATCAACTGATCAGTGTCCCAGTGACTGGGAATCCTTGGTGTTTGTACCACACTGATTGACTGGTCTAAATGTGATGAGTGCCTCATTGAATGCCCCT
>NW_007001767.1:0-615 GCF_000164805.1 Carlito syrichta
GATCCATCTAATGGTACCTAATTTCCTCAGTTTGCTTGTGTGGAAATTATTTATGTCTTCTTTATTTATAATCTTCATCTTTCTGGAAATAGAACTCTTGGTTGACAGAGTTTTTCTTTCAGCATTTTAAATATGCCATACCGTTCTCTTCTAGCCTGTAAAGTTTCTGCTGAGAAGCCCATTGTTAGTTTGATGCAATTTTTTTTTACGGGTGATTAGATGCTTTTCTCTTGCTAATTTTAGAATTGTTTCTTTCACTCTGGCTTTAAAAAATCTGATTATGACATCCTCTGATTAAGTCCTTTTTATACTACATTTTCTTGGCGATCATTGGAATTTTTGTATCCCGATGTCTAAATCTCATGCTAAACTTGGAAATTTTCCATTAATTTTTTTGTTAAATATATTTTCAAAACTTTATCTTTCTTTACTCCTCAGGAATGCCAATAATTTATAAGTTTGGTTGCTTTATGTGGTCTCAAGCATCTTGAAGGCTTTGTGCTTTTTAAAAAATCTTTTTTCTTCATTTTTAACTGAGTAAATTGTTTCAAAGGATCTGTCTGCAAGTTTTGAGACTTTTTTTCTTAACTTGATCTAGTCTATTATTGAACCTTT
>NW_007001768.1:0-1700 GCF_000164805.1 Carlito syrichta
ATCATGCTTTAACCAATTGAGTTGTTGCTCTTGTTCTCTAAAATTACAACAGTAGGAAATAGAGACAATGAAATTTGTAAAATTAACTGTATCTTATTAAACCTTAAAATATTATGATTGGTCATGCTTGAACTAACATGATTCTTTGATGTTAGCATGACCTATTTTAAAATAATTGAAACCTTACATTAATTGTAGTTAAAACTGGCCTAAAAGAATGCAGCCCAGTCTAAAGTATGGACTGGGCTCTCAGGTGTGTGGCCCAAACTTTGTGCTGAGCCATTTTTGACAACTTTATTATTGAAAAGCTTGAAACTGCTCCCTATGTGTATACTAATTTTACAAATATACTGTTAAATTGTATAAAGAAGCTTGTACCATATAAAAGGCTCTCAAATGTGACCTGAATTTGAATTATATTTAATTTGTAAGCCGAAACCACAGTTTTATGGGAAACAGGAACAATAGGTTTTCAGAGTAAGCCATGCCTGTCACAGTTACAGAGCTTTCAGCTTAGATCAGCAGAGTTTCTTTAGGTTACTTGTGTTTTATGGGAAAAAGAGAAGGAAAATGGGGTCAATGGCTCCCAAACACATCCTAGTGGTCTCGGGGTCTACGGCCCTCCCTGATCCCTAACGCTCAGTGGGCCTCCGTGGCTGGCTCCCAACATCTTCCCCTTTTTTATTTATTATTTTAGTACAAAACCATGAAACTCGGTGTTAAGCTGAAAAATGTTCCTTTTCAATACTCTGGAAATAACTGGAAATAGGCACAGCAAGACAAGAATTACTGTCCCGCAAGTTCTTACATTAATAAGTATAGACATTAATGACTTTTGATTAGCAAACAATGAAAGTTATTAAATATGGAGCTAGTCAATTCATAGGACCGGAACTGCTTTTATGCAACTTATGTCCTGTATGTCTTAATGTAATTTAGTGAGGTTTATATTTAAGTCCGAATGATTTTAAATTTTAAGGATATGATTTTTTATCTTGTCCCAAGTATGGACAGACTTATTTACCTCCAAAGGAATGAGGCAAATCCACTGAAACTCAGAGTGACATCAGAGAGCCAGTTTTATTTTTAAAGTCGCAAGCTCTTGTTTTACTGCTAACGCTGCCTTTTTTTTTAAAGCATTAACTTTTGTTTTTTAATTTTTAATCTACAATTTTTTGAGTAGCCAATGCAATAGAAATATCCTTAGATAACTGATCAGCAAAGGTAGCTGTATGAACTTCCTTAGATAGAGCTACAGCTGAAACTGTTACTGAAGTAGTAATTGCTATTAATGCTATAATTTTTAAAATTAAGTAGCTAAAAAATTTTTCTGTCTTTCTAACATAGCATTAACCTTATATAATGTTTGTAAACCATTTCAGCATATTAACGGGATGACGAAGATATGGGGACCATTAAATAGGGGAGTCGCTTGAGAATGACAAATTTCTTACAAGAGTCCTTGGTTAAACAATTAGTAAAATGCATTCAGTACAAGATATCTTATAAACATTAGCACGATAAATAATTTTAACAGTTTGATATTCACTCTAAATAAGAAATATATAAGGAGATTGCAAGTATGCTCTAATATGGTATAACTGAATTTGTCCAACGGATTCAGACAGGCTCCCTGGCTGATGGGCTGCAAAGGCTCTCCATAGATGAGCTGAATAATCTGCCAGACGCCGGGCTTGATG
>NW_007001768.1:2271-4835 GCF_000164805.1 Carlito syrichta
CCATTCATTTTGTGGCAGGATGCGGCAAATGCTTCAATATATATTTCTTGTATGATTGTGTGAATAAACAGAGAAACATGTAACTGGTTCAGGATCAGCAGTTGGCCTCACCTGGGCTGCCACTAGCCCAGCGGCAAGGTTGATAGCAGTTAGAGGTATTTCCCTTTGAATGGCAAGTTGCAACTTTAAAGGCCCGCCCAGGCGGGTTTTGTTTAAGAAAGGCCAAATGGCCCAGAGACTGGCCATTTCATTAAAAAGTCTTATTTGGCCAAAATTACAGTTTAACGATTTTGAAAAGAGAAAAAAAGAAAGAAAAACAACAACAACAACTAAAAAAACCTTGCTTTTTTTGGTGTGTGTTGTTGCTCCAAGGCAAGACTTCCAAATTCTTTTAAGTTTGCCTGTATGCCCCTAACAAGAAGAGTTAAGATGCCTGTTTACATTATTTAAAAGCCTGTTGTGGGGCTTTTTCCCTTAGCAGGGGCTTTTGTTCACCTCCCTTTGAGACTTCATAGAGAAGTTAGGTATTTAAATTCTCTAGACTGCTATAGAAACAGGACCACACTTAGGGTCCCCCCCCCTTTTTTTTTTTTTTGATTTGCTCATGCTCATTAATCCTCTTTGTTCTCAGTTTTCTCTCTGCCGAGAGCAGACTATGGCTCGCAGGCTCCGCCCCACTCACAGCAGGGAGGGGAGGTGGGGCAAGGGTTGCCGTGCTGCGCCTCGGCCGCCCAGGCCGGGCTTTGTTTCCTGTGAGGCCAGGACTCTGAGCGTCGGCCCTGTTTGGGTGGAAGAAAAGATTTTGCCCACGGGTGGGGGGGGTTTATCAGTTACGTACCTGATTTGGGCAGCTATAACGGAAATCAGGAAGATAAGATGCTTAACCTGCAAAGCAAAACTTAGTGAGAAAGTGCTCTCAGGTGGCCATTTTACATTGAAGGACGGCCTCTTTTTTTTTTTTTTTTTTGCAAATGATTTCATTCAGATTATCAGCTTTACTTTACGTCCGAGAAATAATCAGCCAAGAGTTAGAGTCAGTCTCTGTCCCATGTTTTCCGTCCATAGTAACATACATATAAACAGCAGATAAAATAAAAAAAAAAAACGCAACCAACACAAAAATATACTTTCCTACGGTCGTAGAGACAAAGACAAAACCGATCTGAAGGCAAGCCCACACTTCTTGGTGCTGGGCTACCTTCAGATGTGAGGACATCGCTATCCTCTGAATGGGGGCATACCAGACGACCCCCTCTCTCAGACCGCCACTGCGTCCAAGAGCTACTGAGCCTGCACCTCTCGCGCCCGGACCCCCTCTGTGCCTGCACTTTCCAGCACCTAGGCTCCCTCTGAGATCGAGTGACGTCTCCCAAGATCTCTGGCCAGCGGTCCTGGATAGCACATCCACTTGACCTTATTCTGGCCTTATAAAATAGATATCAATATCTTACAAGAAGCGTGCTAACAACGAGTAACAATTAAGCAGACAGACAGACAATACAGTGCACTCCCCCATATGGAGACCCTACAGGCTGGGGTTGGAGGTCTCTGGAATAAAAAAATCTCGCTGGGGCCTCCAAATGTTAAACCGAAATTTCAGAATCCGAGAGACCAACAAAGAGCCAGCTCTGATGCAAACACACAAGGGTCTTTATTCAGGCTCGAGTCTGGGCTCACGCCCAAAGCAGCAGCTTCAGGGACGAGAGCCCCGATCCAGCATGGCAAGCAGTTTTTATACATCATTACAGAGGGAGGGGAAAGAACTTTAAACTTGTTTTTACATGATAGGGTAATTTCTCCTAATGGGTATGGGGGTACCTGGGATTGGTCTGGTCCGCTCAGCCAGCTGTGATTGACGGGGGAGCTGCTAAATGAGCAGAGTGGAATGTCAGCAGGCAGGTTAAGCAAAGGAATGTCCCGGAGGGGTTTATTACTTGACATTCACATACTGCTAGCAGCAGTTGCGGAAGCAATCGGTTATTTTATGAGACAAACAAAAATTAAACTTAACAAAATTCTAAGTACAAACACTGCAAACAAATACAGTGAACATGGGGTAGGAATTCACATAGTAATAGTTCTCTTAGAGTGTTTTTTTTGTTTTTTTTTTTAATCTCTTGGGTCTCTCACCAGGAGACCCTATCCCTGATCACACAGTGCCCGCGGCCACATTTCATCTACGCTCGGGAAGGCAGGTGCTAACACTTCCCTTTACAGTTGGCAAGCAGTGGAGCGCCCACGGAGCTCTCTTGGGCAAGACTGGGGCTGCGGGCCTCAGCAGCCGGCATCGGAACCAGCTCTCGCGAGGACACCCAGCCGGCGCGCCCTGGCACCCACGGCGCGGGGCCTCGTCTCCTGGCCGCGTGGTTGGAGGGACCCCCACCCAGGCCTCCCTCCCAGGTCGGCTCAGACCCCCGGCAGGCCTCGATCGCGGGAAAGGAGGTGCCGGCTGAGGCAGGGCCAGGCTGGCGAGGGAGCAGGTCGGGCGGGGCAGGCTGGCACGAGCAGCCGGGCGAGCTCAGGGCAGCACCGAGCGTCTCCCACGGGCGCCCTCCGCCTCGCGC